>NW_012130111.1:1527767-1539912 GCF_000143395.1 Atta cephalotes | reverse complement strand
TAATATAAAAAGTAAAGTTAAAGTTAAAAGTTTTAAATTTAAGTTAAAGTTAAATTAACTTACTACTATAGTATATAATAAAATTTAAATTATATAATTAATTATATATAATTAGTGTGTAATATAATAATAATACTCTTCTCTCTCTCTCTCTCTCTCTCTCTCTCTCTCTCTCTCTCTCTCTTAAATTAGATTATGATTAATTACATTCCTAATGAATTTTTTTTTACCCATTAATTTTTAATAGGAAAGATGTTAAAAGTTCTCTAAAAAAAGGTTGATATTTTAAGATTAAAAAAGATGAAAATTACACCATTGAAATTCATTTCAGTTATTTATTTATTACTTTTATATTTTAAATTTTGCTAAGTAAGTATGTATTGCAAGCAGAAGCATAAAATTCAATATTTTGTACGTATCTATTCATCAAATAGTTAACAATCTTCAAAACGATCGATGGAAGCCGCTAATAAATTCTATCTTCTCTTGGCACGTCCGAACGGTCATACATTATTTCTTCTATCCTGTCATCGACACACACGCAACCGGAATTTTCATTGGCTTCAGTTGCCACTTATGACGAAGAGCTTCCGGAAGTGGTGTTTCCTGAAGGTCACTATCGTGTGAATAACGATCATCATTTAACTCGCTCAATTCGCGTTGGCTCAACACGTAAACCTGTACAGAAATAACGAAATATTTAATTACTTTAATTAAAAATATAATCTAATGATTTATATGCTAACTCATATAATATACTTTATCCCAGAGATCTTTCTAGAAACATTCTTAGAAATGTTGAGATTTTCTTAGAAAGTCTTTCAAGAATATTCCTTGGAAATCTGTGATATAGCGAAAATAATTTTTTGGAATATTGATATTTTTCTTAATTTTTTTTTATAAATGAGCCAACGTATTCCATCCCTCTTTACACGTTTGATTTTTATCATTTTATTATAACATTTATCATTGTTATTTAAAATAACGCGTCATATAACAAACACTTTTCTTTTAACTAATAATATATCACTTTGATTTATTTTCTCAAGCCAAAGGATATTAATACGAAATTATGAGATGCTCACAAATTTATTTATGTTTTCCTTTTCTATCGTAATATTATAATATTTAATTTAATGAAACTTAGGAGAAAAACTCAGGTATTAGTTATGAAAGAATATTTTACGGTAACATTTTCATTGTTTCTTTCATAAATACATAAACAGAACGCAGTGCAAACTTCTTATGCCAATCAACTCCAGTCTCCCCTATTAAAAACTGATTGATAATTGTTATAACATATCATATTGTTCTGTGATTTAATGTATCATTGCTATATAATAAGTCTCGGATGAGTAATTGCATATGTGAATTAATGCTATTAATTAAGCTTGGCCGACAGATAAATTCTTATTACGAATGAATATAACAAGGACATCAATGCGATTAATTAATCATCGATATTAATGGTTTCAGTTGTTTCCTGTAAATATGAATAATTATGAACACATAGTGTGTTGTAGACGAGTAATTTTTGAACTATTAAAATGATAAAAGTATCCAGACATAGGTACACACGGGGACAAGAATGTCTACCATCTGAAGTTGTGTACATATCGAAGAAGACGTAAGAATAAATGAGAAGTAGTAGCATGAGAAGGACTGAGAAGGCATGAAAAGATATAACTAAGCATTTATGTTTCCTTGTGTACGTGTCCAAATATTTACTTAAATATCATCACATCTTTGCTAACATTTTCCCCCATCTCCGATGAATATAAATAAAGATTATAGAAAATAATACGTGTTGTGTATTTTTATATATATTTTTTCATTGTATCTACATTCTATAATGCTAATAATAATGCTAATAATAATCAAAGATTATATAATCAAAGTGTATTACATCGAACGCAAAACGTAATTAAATGAATGTCTACTGCACAAATCAACAACTACAAAAAATTGTAACGTGCAAATCTATTCGATATCGCGATTAAGGTGATGCTCGGCGCGACTTACCACTTCGATGAATAACAACGGTGAATAGCAATGGGACATCCGGTCAATAAGCTGAGAGTTTACGCGGTCGGTGCTAAATTAAAGTTATGTATACTTGTACAGTACTCGACAACCACTCGGGCGCACCTATAGGCGACGAGTAATCTACTACTTCCTATATACTATAAATTATCGATTGTCACGCTATCTTACCATATAGTGCAGCAGTCGGCAGGAATTGAACTTGTTCAGGCAGGCTTTTGGCACGCAGCTCGACGCTGTCAAGTATCTCGGATAATGTCCATCGCCCAGATCTCTTATTTCGTATTGCGTTTCGCAGGTGCATTGCAAAGACTGCGAATAAATGTTTACGTGTCAAGTGATCTTATACATATAACGTATACGTTAATTAATATTACGGAAATTTACACATTGAAAAATCAAGTTAAAGTTACTAATTTGTCGAGTTAAATTATATTTTCTGATTATAAACATCGTGTTTTGAGTCGTACACGCAAACAATGAGATGTCATACGAAAAAAAATCAAGGTCTTTCGTGATGAATTTAATTAATTAAATATATGAAGCGATGTTATATACGTAGTGTTTATCACTCGTTTGATAGCTTTTATAATGAGCTGATTTTTAAATTTTCAACGAACTAAATTTCTGTGCAGAGTGCGACTTCAGCACATGGAAATAATTAGAAAATGTTTAACAAACATATGTTTGATTCTAAACGGTTTCGGAGTTACGAGGTATTGAAGTAAGAAAACATGAATCGTAGTAATGCTGTTTAATGTTAGTTATTCTATTTAATCTTCCGAGAATCAGATGGAAAATCAACATGCATTATGTGTGGAATATCTCATGCTATACTTCATCTTAAATATAAACAGCGAAAATTAATTCAAGCACCTACTATAATAAATTTAATATGGTTGCTAACGACGCACTTTCCAATTGAACGAAACCGGTAACCGGAAACCGCCGTTGGGCGCGATACTTTTAAAGAAGTCTAGAAGTTCATCTTACTCTGGGGTATGTCACATCCCACCTTCGTTCGCGGAGGGTTAATGTTTTTCCAAAAGATGCTAAAAAATTTTTCCGTCGACTTCGACACTTTCTAGCACGAATTAATAAATTATTTTGGAATTGTTAAAAAATATTTGGAATTTCGCGAATGACTTTGGTAGCATTAAGTATCAGTTACTCAGTGTTGTACAGTACTAGATACAAATTTACATACTTAGGAATTGTATTAAAGTACTTCTTTTTCTAATACTTATATTTAGATACATTTTAGTTTTGGATGATATTTCGTGCCTTAAGACAATTTTGTAATTGACGCGAATTTGTATTACATTTTGAGATCATCATATTTAGAAGATCAATCTCAAATTAACACCAATATTTTGAATCAACTATTACATCAAATCTTACTATTCTATAAAATAAGATGTAGTCTTGATATTACATTTTTGTATTACACATTTCTTCATTTATTTTATTTTGCGTGCGTATATGTGTGCGTATGTGTGTATCAAACGTTATATCTTTCATTTAATTGTTTTATCAATACCACTACACAATTATAAAGCGATTTACAAAGCTGAAACAAAATAAATAAATAACGTGGCAGAAAAAAAAACATGTTATCACTCTTTATGAAATTCGGATTGTCACGTATTTAAACGCATGTTATATTGTTATCAGAAAAGTAAATGTAATTTTCCATCCAGCAAAGAATTAAAAAAACCATTATTCGCAGCTGTCATTTCTGAATAATCTGGATGACCTTTATCATTATAATATCGGCATGCACGTGCGCGTTTCACTTAGAAAATAATTACGAAAATAATTACTATACATGTTTAATAATCTTTCCTTATAGAAACATCGTTATACGGAAGTATAATATTATGAGAGATACATTTATACTTTTATCTACCAGCTTTTATTAAAAAAGTATATTTTTGAGTACTCCACTTTTTTTGCTGCTAAATTATTGAAACTAACAGCTTCGATTGAATAAAGTGTCACGATGAGAGTAAACATTCAAACTCCTCGATGAATTTATAATCTAAACTTGACTAAAACATATGACATATCGTACGTATTGTATATAATGTTACTTGTTTGCAAAAGAAATAGGAGAGAGAAATTCTTAGGAATTGTGCAAACATACTCTCGTTACAAGACGCGGCTGCAAATTGATGCCCACATTCTCGGTGTTGGTGATTCGTTTGACCTCATCGAGTCCCTTGGGACGGAAGTTATCCTCAAAGAGGAACGCGTCCCGACTGCTCTCTGAAATATCCTCGCGACTGTTCAATAGAAACTCTGGCGCAATAACCTGCTCCTTCCATCGGCCGAGTGACAAGACTTCCTCTGTGCTCTCCGCCAATAAACCATAGATCATTACCTAATGGTCAGTCATTCAAACGTGTTATAATTGAAATAATCAATATGCACTGACAATTTCTTTATATTATCACGTGTGTAGTATTCTTCTGTCGAAATTTTACATCTAATTTTAATTTTTAATGACAACATATCATTTTTTTTCTATACGAACAAATTTTAATGATAAAATTTTTGTAACATTACAATTGATTTTTTCGTACATACATATGATATAATAAATTACATAATAATTGTATCTCAATATGTGTTTGATACTTACACAGAGAATAAGGACTTTCATCCTTCCCAGGATACGTCTCGCACGAGCCATCACCGTATACTGAAGATTTGTCTCTAATATCCATTCCTTATATACGAAATTATGAAAATAATATAGCGACCCTATATTCCTCAATAGGTAAGATCCCATTACATTGTCGCTAAGATGCCATTAATGCCACTCGATATCTATTCGAAGGGGATGCATAGATTTCAGACAGCCTTTGTTCAAGCTACATAGTTTCTACTTGGTTTTTGTCTTTCTCGTCTATTCACATCTATAAATAACAATATACTTTTTTTCGGACGAGAACTCGAACCTTCGACTCCTACCACGAAACAGGATTGCAGCTTATAAGGACGTCTCACAATTTCATTCGAGCATTTATTCTAACGCTGCCGGATAACATTGCAACGCGGCTGTAACGTTGCCATCTATAAAACTTCAATTTCACGATATCTATCTGCTATTTACTACCGTGACATAAAAATGATGTGCACCAGTAAATTAACAAATGCGTTCAGAAACTCAGACGATGTGGGGTTTTTAAAATAAAGCTGCAGTTTTCAAGTAAGCCAGTATAAATGCTTATTCGCAAACTTTATTGCCAGAAAAAATTTTGCGTGTAATTTGATTTAGATATAAAACACGTAATATGGCATGTGTGCCATCATAATAAATATAAACGATCATATATTATAAACTTATTTTACTATTTATGTTGTTGTATTATTATTGTAGCATATAGTTTTATAAATTTGAAATGTGTGTACGTGTAACGATACAGACATCAGCATTGTTTAATAACTACTTATTTTATATTATTCGAGTGATTAATAAATTAACTTTAAAAATAAATCTTATTTCAGGTGTCCTTTTTTTATATTATCAGATACAATCATATCCAAATTTTTCTTCTTTCGATTATTTTGCAACAATTCTTTCTTCACATTTTTTATGTGTAATGGAACAATAATGATTACAAAGAAGTTCTATTATATTTATCTATCTATATAAATTCTTTTCTCCTAGTAATAATTGATTAATATGATAATTGATTAAGAATTAATTTTAACTAATGTAATTTTTTTATGCTAAAGCTGTTTTAAACAATCTATAATTCACGACCAAATTTGAGACAAAATTCTATTTATAATATTACATGTCGTGTAACATAAAAAACATGAAAGAAATAAGATATGCATATATAGAAAATATAAATTAGTAATGTATAATTTATATGTATGAATTTTACTTTTTTAAAATGCTTTCTATTCTATACATGCAAAATTATAAATATTATTCTCTTCCGAATTTGATCATAAATTATATAGATTGTCTAAAATAGACTTAAAGATTAGACAATCGCAACAAAAACATGTGAAAAATTCATATATTCATATTCATTCGGGCGTTGTATATTAATTGTTATTGAACAGGTGTGCTAGTAGTATCAATGCACGAGAATCGCGAATTCTACTCTTAACGAGCTCGTCATGAATTTTAACGGAACAACGTTTTCGCTCTTTCATGGGCAACATTTGTATGAGTTAACCGTTATCAAGCGAAAATGTCGTTACAACATCCTGCGGTAATATATATACACATACAGATAATGGAAACACCCGGGTCCTCTTCTCATTAACGTTCGCGAGATTCCCACACGAAATTACGCAATGCGTTTCGGAGTCGTGCAAGTCGAATTACGACCTGCATCAGATTATATAATCGGACAGGAATGCTTCCCACTGCTCTCTATTAACGTTTCTCGTTGCACAAGATTGTATCGAATTGCAAAAGATTCGTGAAGGGATTTATAATAGAACATCGTCGCTGCTGTTAACAATAGTATACGCGCCAAATGAGAATTAGATATCGTGATAATTTAAATTTAGCTATACGAAATGATTAATTTAAATTGATCATGGCAGCGTGTCAAAGACAAGAAACATTCTTTAGAGAATATCATTATATATATCCGTGAATATCGGATTCATCGCGCAATCTCGTATCTTATATATATTTCACCCCCGTATCTTATATATATTTGACATGATTAAAGATGGTCGGATTCAATATTAACTATATATTGTCATATTTTAATGTAAGTATGAGGATATACATTAATAAATTATAATAAAAAGACAATAAATTAATGGATTCCTTATATTTAGAATAATAATAAATAGTAATTTAAGGCTGTTTAAACTATTGTAACATAGTATATACATGCCGATTAAATTATTGTAGCATAGTATGTAAGATAATTTTAATTTTTGACACTGCGTAATTGTGTCTAGCGACGACTCCTATTTATTATCTTTTTATTACTATTTATTATTATGGGGATATATGTATTTATTTATTGTTGAAAGCGATATAATTTATCTCTTAGAATTTTTTATACAAACAATTTAAAATTTCTAATTCAAAATTTGAATTATATATTTAAAAAAAACACCTATATCTCCTTTTTCTTTTACTACATTAACTTATTATTTTAGTATTCTTGAGCGCGCCGATGCTTTTGATTTTCACTTCAATTCCATTTTCCATGCTTTCGTTTACCATTTTGTCATTTCTGCGCGACAAATATAAATGATAAACGATGTACAGAGAGCACATGATTTTCATGGCCAACAATTATTTTCTGCACTAGATACGAGAGCAGGATCGATCGCGAGTAGTTGCCTCCTCTCGTTTCTACACGCAGTTCGTGGCTTTTGCATTGATGTGCATGCATAGGATCGTCCGATTAAGTTAACCATCCTGCATGACGAGAACCATCGACACGAGAATATCATAATCTCTTTCCTAAAATTGTTACATATGACGATGTTACTGTCTTTAAAAGAAATTAGTAAGTTTTTTTTCCTCTTAATACATAATAATAATATTCGAACATTATATGTAAAGAATGTATATGTAAAGAATATCAGAATTATATTTTACATATTAATTAAACACACATTTTTCATTAATTCACTGATGAAATTGCAGATAAAAAAAAGGATTATTATTAAAGGATTTGGATAAATGTAAACTTTAAATATAAGATTGAATATAAAAAACACTTGTTCGTCAATTTTTTTGTTAATTTTCTTTTACTAACAGATTACTTTTTTATTCAAAATCATCAATCACAATTTGTATTGGAAATTTATCCATGATTTAAAATTTCCCTGATTATAATATAACATTAAATCTTTTTTTCTCTCTCTTCTTTCTTTATAAAAATTAAAAGTCTTAGAATATCTATAAATTTCTGCAAAATTTATAGATATTCTAAGACTTTTAATTTCTGCAAAATTTATAGATATTCTAAGACTTTTAATTTTTATAAAGAAAGAAGAGAGAGAAAAAAAGATTCAATGTTATATTGGGTTGTCCGGAAAGTTCGTGTCGACTAAAATTTAAATTTTAGTATACATTTATTAAATTAAAATTTTCTTCAATTTTCCTTCAACATTGGTACGAACTTTCCGGAAGACTCAATATTATACTTTAAGTAGAATCATGCACAAATAAAAGTATTAAGAAATTTTTATATTGATAAATCCAATTAATTTTTTATCAAAATTTTATAATATCGTGTTTATGTGATATAATTAAATACTATTCGAAAATTAATATATAATATTGAAAAACAATAATGATCTCTTTGGATGATCCCTTCAGTTAATTTTGACGTGACTTTTAATTGAAAGAAATACGAAATTAAAAAATTTCGATCGAATATTATTAAAAATTTTGTCCTTGAAGTAAAGACCAATAGCTGCTTCGAAGACGCCTGATCATCTCGCTTTTAAGTGATATTACTTTGAGTGATATTAACCTGTATATATCTTGCGCTTATCTTCCGATATTAATCTCCTTTTATAATAGTTCAAATGGCAAAGCCATTTTGATACAATGTCAGAGATTGATGCGTTATCGAAAAATACTTATACTTTATTTAACAAAAATTGCTAATGGTCTGAAGACATATGTCTGATTTGATGGATTAAACATTTATTATCCATTTATTCTGTCTAGACCGTAAAAATGTGTAGCATTAAGATTATTGAGATAGCTCACAGCTATTATAAAGAAAAAGAATATTCGTTCGCTCAAATTATAAGTTTATTGAAGTTTATTATTACATTGATATTAAAATAGCAAACCTGCTATTTTATTAAATTACTGCTATGCAATCTTTATATTTCTTAAAAGACGAAAAGACGAATAAAAAAATATGAATTTAAGATTTATTAAATTTTTTTGTTAAAGCTTAAACAATTTATTTTACAACCTAATAAAAACTACTCATGTAATTGATAAGAAAAACTTATCTCATCGTCTCTCAATTATCACATTTTCGTCTTCACGAACAATTATAGTAAAATTGATTTTGTGTATGCATTTTATAGCAATGTGAACTTTGTCCGTTATAGTTTTAATCTCTCGCTTTCGATTCGCTTTTCTGTAGAGAATACTTGGGTCTATTGCTATTGATGTATATATCGAATTTCGCATCATAAAATGACAAATGTATCTAATCATCGACGAAGACCTGCGACATGCCGCGTCTGCGCGACGTTTGCACCCCTTCCTGAACAGGGGAAAGCGCAGCCCTCTATATATGCCATGGAAGCACGAAACTCGGGGCACTCCACACGTTTTTCACGACGTGCATCACGAGTCTGAAGAAACTGCGGTTGATTAATTTCTTTTTGAAGAACGAATTCTCGATATCGATTGATTCTACGCATCGTGAACTAAACTCAACGGCGTAATGGCACTTTCTGGTTCATCGATCGTGATCGTTTTTATTGGCGTGGTCGCTTATGCGGTGGCAGGACCTATTCAGGTAAAGCACACACTTCATTTACGTATCACAATTGTCAATCAATTTTTTATATATATTTTATAGTGAAATACCCCCCATTTCCCGTGTGCTATTTCACTGTAAAATATTTTTTAATTGATCATGAATACATCAGTATTTAATGTTATATTCGTGAAACTTGTAAAGATACAGGTCTGTGCATGATATTTAGTTTTTTATAATAGTTGAAGAAGAAAATTTTTATTTTTTTAAATATAATTTAGTAATTAATAATATAGTAATTAATAATTTAGTAATTAATAATTTAATGATTAACTTTTATAATATTCTATGATTATAATATGTGATTATACAATAGTAAAATTTAGCAATTGTTGCAATATATATCAGATTACTGACATATATTACTGAATCTGCGTTATCGCATGTCTGTTGCTAGCATTTCATGCTTTTACTTATTTACATCAAAGAGTTACATGAAAAAAATAAAAGAGTTACATAAAAAAAAAGTCGCAGTTAGAAATTTTGAATATAATCGGTATTTTATAATAGAGTTTCTTATTGTACAAAAATATATACATTATGGAAAAATAATATTAGTTTTATTACATATGAAATTCAACGCTTAAAATCACATTTTGTGATAAGCATATAAATGGATTTGTAATATCTTTTCATTTTGTACCATAAAATTTTGATGCAAGCATAGCAAAGAGATTGAACAATAACTTCAAAATAAAATTTTGCTTTTGTGGCAAGCAACAATGTGCAATTTAGTGTTGTAAAATAAAAAGCTAAATGCGTTGAGATTGATACAGTAATAATTTTTACATAAATAACATTACAATTCATGCAAATGTTGCATAAAAAAACTTTTTAAATCATTTTACTAAAATTAATAGCTTGAAAGATGATCAAAGGAAATCATCTATAAAAATGAAAACATCCCATTTTATTGCGTTATACACATAAACTTTTTTACTGCGTAAAACCTTTAAAGATAAATTGTTAAGCTTTATAATTAAATTGGATATTATTTAATGTTCGCTTGTATGCTTTAATTTGCAACAAGCGCGTGCAACAGGCGTATATTCACCCTGCCGATCATTATAATTTTAAACAACAAGGCGAACAGGCGCTATGTTCGACAGACTGTCAATTTCGATAATTCCACATTATACGTAGAAATTAACTTTTATTCGACTTTACATGCGCTATTGGTATGTAATTAATTTCGTTAAAACACGTCCATTACGTTAAAATGAATGTAATGAGTGATAAAATGCATGAGACTATCCTAATTTTAATATAATTAAGTTATCTGCCTTTGTTATTATCATTATTTTTCAAAATTACAAAAAATTGTAATCAGTTTTCGAAAATTCAATAAAGATAATTAAATTTATTATTATTCAGTATTTAACCGTTATTATTAATTAAACATTATTAAATGCTTGAATATTACTAATGAATAAGCTAATTGATAACTACAAAAGATTGAAATAATCTTTATAAAATATATAAACGCTATTTTTTCTTAAGACAATCAATGATACAATTTAGTGAAACTCTAAGCAGCACTCAATTTCTGACAAAAAGAAGTATATACGGAAAAAAATGTTTGGTTGAATTAATTAGAATTTTGGTGGAAAATGAATTAATAAGAATTTTGGTTGTCTATTAGATTTCTGATTAAATCTATTAAATATTGATTATTTCAACTAGAATTTTAATAAATTTAACCAGAAATTTTGTAGATTTATAATTAGAATTCGTTCATTTTCCACTAGAATTCTAGTTAATTCAACCAAACATTTTTTTCCGTGTAGCACTCAATTTCTGACGGAAAAACTGCCAAGAAAACCGGAATTTTGTTCGAAGAACTGCTTTATGAAGAAACCCGGCAAAAGGAATGTTTACAATGTCTACAGTGTGTAATTACGGTCTCTGCTTTGAAAATCTATCGAGAGCGATCTCGCTTCATGTTAATCTTCCCGTTAAGTCTCCAAGGACTCTGACTTCGTCAGTTGTTTGTTGTGCGCTTTTACTCGATAATAGTGAGAAGGGAGAAAGGTATGCGATGCGCTTCGTTGCATTCGCAACTTGTTGCATCGAGTCGTGCGACGTTCCTCTGAATTGCGCTTTGCGCGAGACCAAATAGTTTTCTCACTTGCTATTCTCATACCTCGATCTTTTCGCTTTTGTAGAGACATCTCGACTCAAGACTGTTTAATGGTTCTCGCTGTTCCGTAGCTTTCTGCCGGATGAGCCGTGAAGTCGCGTATATATCAGAGTGGACTCCATTTTGCCATGTCACTTTCAGATTAAAATAAAGATCGACCTCAACGATGTCTCTTGATAAAACGTTTTGTCGACCGAAGTTTGTAAAAATGGATGTTTTCTATTTTTTAATCCTGACACACTGCACAACAGTGTTTTAAATCTTTAATAAAGATAAGTTTGATAAAGTTTCTGTATTAGAGAGAGAGAGAGAGAGAGAGAGAGAGAGAGAGAGAGAGAGAGAGAAGAAGAAGAAGAAAAANAANANANATANAANANANANANANANANANANANANANATAATATATATATATATATATATATATATATATATATATATATATATAT
>NW_012130111.1:1522604-1527732 GCF_000143395.1 Atta cephalotes | reverse complement strand
GAGAAGAAGAAGAAGAAGAAGAAGAAGAAGAAGAAGAAGAAGAAGTATATAAATATAATATTCAGCTGTTTCGTCACTGCACTTTTCTTCTACAAGAGAAAGATTTTTTCTTTATGCAAAAAATACGATAAAGAAAAAATATTAAATGGTATATTACATCTAAATGATTACGTAATTTATTACGGTGATATATATATATATATACATATATATAAATTATCCCAGAAGTTTAGTGAAATATCAGTAAAATATAATTTTAATGTAGTTCATTACTTTTACTCATCTTCTTTCTGTGGGCGAAAATAGTTCTTAACTTTAATACTCTTCTTATTTAACTGTTGTTAACTTTAACTTTATATGTTATTTTATTTGGAACTTTATAAAAATCGTTTTGTTCTTTTCTGCAACAACTTTTCTGAATCTAAGCACAAAAATGACCGTAATTGAGACGTGGAAAGTAAGTCATACTTATAGATCAACCAAAATATTATTTGTTGATCTACGACTACGACTTACATTTCATGATACAATTACGGTCATCTTTGTAGATCCACGTTCATCTCGGAGCAGGGAGAATAAGTGCAATTGACGGAAACTTTTGAAACAAGAAAGTAACGTAACAAGTACTTCTCAGAATACATTGTTTCCTGCATGTTTTAAGTCTGACATCAGGTCCAGCAGATGACTTTAATAGAAAAACTTGAAATAAGCAGGTAGGACACGCGAGATTGTAATTTGCAAGCGACATTAGCGATAGCTGGCTTTCAGGTGACGAGATGTTTTAGTGTATAACTCATCAGCAATAACCAAACGGGATAAAGCTCGGATGATGCATATACGTCGCCGTGCATGCCTGTACGAAAAGTTTTCCTATGCATACTAATGATACTTGAGAGGTAGCTGCATAGTACACATTCAGAATAACAGTCGAAACAGCATTATAAAGAACGCGATTGCAGTATATCAGTAATTTTGTAATTGTCAGCATTTTTTATGCCTCTCATCCAACAATCTTGAGATACGCTTAATATTAAATGGATGTGTATCAAAACATTATGCTTCTTTTATTTAATCTCACATGCTGAATGAGAAAAAAAGTAGTTTCTCTTTTGAATTCTAATGATTAAGCCCACAAAAGCGCAGACTACTTGTATAATTGTAAATAATTAACGATTTTTACTAATTTTTGGGCGTTCCCAGTCAAAAATGAAATCGACATCGAATCGACGTCGATTCGATATCGATTCCATTATCATATTTCTAATTAGGTTATTAATGGGGCATAAATCATTTTTGGAAGTTTATTCTTAACAATAACAATTTATGTTGTTAACATAATTTTGTATTCTAAAATAAATTTTCGTAAATTTTACTTGTAATTAATTTCAATATAAAAATTAATCTGTAATAAGTTATTTACTATTAACTATTAACTATTTGTTTATTTAATTGTTTAAAATTTGATTGTTAATTTACAATCAAGTTTTAGAAAGATTTTTGTTATTGTGACTTGGGATCAGTTAAGTTATTTATATATAGACTCATTGTTTCTGTGAAAAAGTATGGAGATCTATAATTTGTTTCAATAAAAATTCTTCATAAAAATTAAGTTAAGTGTTTATTTAATTATTTTTTTTTTATGAGACAATATTTATTTTTCATCAATAGTGAAGTTGTTAAAAAAGCGTGTAACTAGATCAATGAGCAAACACATGTTTTCTAGAATTGAAGCTCATATCACAAATGAGGATTCAACAGCTTTATAATAGAGATCCTCTAATAAGAATCACGATATGAAAAAAATCATGCGTTGATTGATCCACGCAAATTTAGGAATTCCCGCCCTATATAGTGTACCTATATTCGTACTTTTAAATTTCAAGAATTATAATTAAAATTAGATATTTAAAAGATATTAACAAATAAAAATTTTTTATATTACATATTGAATAATGCATGCGAGAAGAGAATTGTTTAGAGAATTGTTTCAAACTTTTTTTTTTACAAAAGCATTAAAAAAATTTAAAGATATGATTATGTATCTTAAAACAAAGTTAAAATTACAAAAGTTCATTGTAATATTTATAATTTCATTTATATCCCCCCCCCCCTTTTAAATTTACCTAATAAATTCAGTTATGTACTTCGATATGTCTCAAGATATACAATCGATACTCTATTCGATATACTATCTGATACTAGTCTGTAGTACGTGAAGAAAAAAAATAAAATTTTTTTTTAACATTTATTTTACAAATTATTATGCATCGCCATCGATTTACCATCATATTTGTTACACATACTGTACATACACAACGTTGTTATGATAGTAAATTGTGTTCCGTCACTACAGTTTAGATTTAAGATTAGTTTAGATACGCGTTAAGGTTAGACAGAGATATATTTCTCTCTCTGTTATAAATTTTACTAAAACTACTACCTTCCATACAAAAGTCGATCAAATCGGTTCATGTCTTATTAGACAGTTTCTATATAAAGGTCACGCACGTGCGAGTACTCGCATCATGCGATCATTGTGCGAGTATTTTGTAGGGACATATATAAAATATGAGGTGTATATATACAAATATTGCAATGTTAGCGTTTTATCGATAAAATAGCGATCTTGTCAGAGTTCAGGCTCTTCACTTTAGGATCCCCTTAAAAAAAAGACGCATATGTTTATTAATAAAATATCAATTTCAATATTTTCCTATTGTATATAATTTAAAGCACAATAGATTTGTAAGAAAATATAAAAATGTAAGAAAAAAAAACGTTGTGTTTTGTTATTATTATAATAGCGCGCTGTTATTATAATAGCGCGAAAATATATAATTTGGAAGCCAAGAAATTGGTATTCATTGAATACGCATGACGCGCGATCATTATGTTGCATTTTTCAATTTAGTCGAAATTGCAGAATGGTTGTGCCAGGAATCTATAATGTGTACCTGACGCGCGAAGGAGAGAAGGTTGCGCGGTAAATTCGATCCGCACCGACGAACGAAGCTTTAATTAGCATAATGTAGCTTGCAACCTCGTGGTGAGCGCGATAAGTTATCAGCGATAAGCATACCAAGTACGTGTCGTCGTTACGTCGAGAACGATCTTAACATATGGTTTTTATGCATATAGTTTTAGCTTATTCAAAATGTGCTTATAAGGATGTTAGCGTGCTAACAAGTCATTCTATAGGTCCGTTTTCTATGACTGAATTAAAGAACATTTTTGGAACTTAAAGAAAGGTATATGTTTGATATCGAAAGCGAGAAAGAGAATTTTAGAGTGCAAGTCTAGTGCAAAAACAGAAAATTACATAGTATACCCAGAAGGCACAAAGTTTAAGAGATGACTAAAATATGACTAAATCGTTTTTTTAAAAAAATGGTTAAAAAGTTAAAGATATCTTTTAGTAAACGAGTATGATCGATGAAAAAATCGACGCAAAAAATGACAATATTGCACTCATCATTATAATCTTATCCATATAATAATTAAAAGATGACTTCTATAGTTATCTTTTAATCGTCTTTTAGATTTCTTTTAATTTTTATATTTTCGTTCACATAATGTTTAATAACATCAAGTCCCCAAAATAAATTTTACATAAAACGAAATTATATGACTCAATATGCATCATATTTATGAATCTTGCAATGCTTACCGTGTCCTGTATGCAAAAGCCATTATCTTTTATCACAATCCTCTTTATGGACCCTTTAAAAAAATATTTTATTAATGTTTATTAGAACACGTAAAATTTCTCATAATGCTCCACTTTTATTCTATTCTGTATGACTTTCAAACTGAAACTTCACCACATCTGTTTGGTGGTGATCTTACATACTCGCGGATAAGTGATGAAAAGTAACGGAAAAATATCTTTTTCATGTCTTTTTGGTGATACAAAAAGATATCTTTTAGTCGAGTTTTTGTGCAAAAGATCATAGGAACAATCATAGGAAAATGACAAAAAAATGTTTTTTTTTTAAATTGTCTTTTCGAGAAAAATGAAAGACGTCTTATAGTTATCTTTTCGTCTTATCAAAAAACAATCTAAAAACAATATCTTTTTGTTATCTTTTTGATATTTTTTTTGCTTTTAATATTTTGTATTAAATTGTCTTGGATTATGCAGAAAATAGAAAGTTACATTTTAAAAGTAATTAGTTATCGTTACTCGCTATCGAGTAAAAAAAGTAATAAGTTATCGTTACTAATTACTAATTCTCAAAAGTAACTGCTATTGCTCGTTTCAAACTATAACTTTGTACATACTACATAATAATAATATTTTAAAGTGAATTTATACAGGATGGCCCATCAAAACAGTTATCAGAAGACTGTTATCAGAAGAATATCTTTTATTAAAATAATTTTTTTGAAAAAACGCAAAAATACGTAAATTTTTATTTGTAGGGAGACAGCTTTCGACGTATAATTCTTACTCTCAATTTTAACCCTCTAAGCGAGGGTGCCAATCTTTAAAAAATTTCAAATGGGAAAGGGGCTCAAATGATATATCATTAGAAAAGTTTAATTCCTTTTAATTCCTTGTATTTCTTATTAAGCCTTGACTTATATTGCGTCGCATGTACGCGAGCCTATTTTTCTATTTTTAATGATTTTATTTATTTGAATATATGAATACATTGATAAGTATAACGTTTCAGTTTTTTTATAACTATAGCCTGTAATTAATATTTAATAGTATTAATCCTTTGCAAACCACAAGTGGAAAATTGAAATGGATCATATGCAGATATATCTTGTATTACACATGCTACACTTCATCATAAATATACTATAATTTAACTACTCACTCTTACTTTTATTGTGATGGATCGGTAATATAATATAACTGATATAATTTATTTAAAATAAAAGATATAAAATAGGTTCCAGAAAATTATTTAAAATACAATAAATCAATAAAAAACTGATACAACTTATTTAAAATAAAAAATATAAAATAAGTTTCAAAAACTTATTTAAAATAATAAATATTAAATAATGTTTTAATATTTTCTTTATTTAAAATATATATTTTAAATAAATTTATTTGAAATAAGTCCTGATAAACAATGATATATTCTTTCTCTTTTTTTGCTCTCTCTCTCTCTCT
>NW_012130111.1:1511692-1521457 GCF_000143395.1 Atta cephalotes | reverse complement strand
TAATAATTGTATTCTTGTTTAATTATTGTTTTCTAATTATAAAATTCTCTAATTATAAAATAAATTAAAATAAGAAAGCGTCAAATACAATCGATGTCAAATACAATCGATGCTTAAAAATATTCACTATTGCAAATCCAACAACGTAATCGGACTTGAACAGTTTATATTAGAGATGTACCGGATGTTCAGAAAATATTCAGTATCCGATATTATTCGATACTTTTTTATTATCCGAATAGTCAGATATTATTAATATCCGGCAATATATATATCCGACTGAAGATTATATTGAAAGTTTACATCATTGATGCAGATTTATTCTATTTTTTATTATTAGTTAAATTTCTTGCACAATTTATAAGTTAATTTTGCATAGTTATATTAGTTTATATCGATAATTGAAATAGATTATCATCGGAAAATGCTAAAATGTCATTGTGCATCATGAAAAAATTATTAATATTTTTTATAACCAAGCAGTGTTGAAATTGTATTGCAAACAACCCTGTTCTACAGTCAGTCAATTATTATCGTTATAATAATGATATAATGAAAAGCTACAGCAACCATAATATATCGACCTATACTACTTCGCGGATGCATTCAGGATCAATTTTGACGATTTAAATCTTGTTTCATCAAGTCTTACAAAAGACGATATTAATATTAAATGAAACAATTAAAAGTAGTAATGTTTTGACTCTTATTAAGATTCTTCCAAGATTTCCATAATCAAAACTTACAATTAAATAATAATTCAAATTAATTTTTTATGGTTTTAAGATTCCTGAATAGTTGCGGCAGCCATGTTGAATGAATCGTGATATCAGAAGCGAGAAATGATACATTAATTTATACTGCAAGCCATTTATAAATAAAAACAATTTGGATAAACCTTAATGATGAGATTGCTAAAATATCTGTAAAAATGGGCAGAAATATCCTTTGTTCCCTTAAAGTCAGTAAACGGTTGTAAAAGGCGGATAAAGTGAGCTTTTCGGAGAAACACACGGTTTGAACAGCTGTTGAAATAAATGAAACATGTACTTTTATAAAATTCCAACTATAGTTTCTGTCCATTTTTGGATTTTCATAAGTACGAGACATATCACTTTGGATTTTCATAATTAAGCAAATAATAACGAAATGGCATGCAGCACAAATTTCATTGTCATCAAAACGTTTTTCCACCCTTATAAGTTCAGCCATTTATCGTGGCGAGGCACTGTAATACACGAGCCTATGTGCTCATGCTTGTGTGTGTGTGTGTGTGTGGTTACCGGTTTCACTACATTTCGCCAGACTGCTGATTGATTTTGAATCGCATGCTGACTCAAGAGCCTTAAAGGGGATCCTAAAGAAAAACCTGACGGAACTGTTTTGCTGATAAAATGCGACACATTGACATATCTTTATATACTACTACATCAATATCTTACACATACATGTAAATTTTCATAGAATAATTTTAATCAGAGAATAATTTTAATCTAATTCTAAGAACTCCGTAATTATTTATTTGTATGTACTACCAGTCTGTGGACCAAAATTTCGTGAGTAGAAGTTGCAATATTTTTATATCAAGCAAATGCTGTTAATATATTTCTAAGTTCTAATAATATTGGACCAAGAAATTAAAGATGTCAATTTAAACAATTTTTTTTGTTTGTGGCATAAATTCCACCTCATAGACATGTATCAGGCTGCATTCGAAAACATCACCCGAGTGCCCTCGTGTATTTTATTCTTGTTACCTAATATTAAATAATATAATTTTACCTAATATTAAATAAGAATAAGATGATTCACGGTAGCATCCAGGTGATATTTCCGAATGCATATGGGTATATTTTAATCTTGAAAAAAGATTTTTAAATCTATAAAAGAGAAAAACATAATTATTATACAAAGATTGTTGCGTTTAATCGGCAAAACAGATGACTTTATGATCCCCTTAATTATCAATATTGTCCTCAATTATTCATATTTTGTGAATTTTCGCGATCGATTTTAATAGCTTTTTTTAACGACTTTGTGACAGCAATCTTGCTCTGCCATTTATTGTTTGTATTGCAATAAAGGATAATATAATAATTTTGTTCATCAAAAAAGTATTAAAAACGTGCTAAAAAGAAAATTTATATATATTTGTTCATTTTCCACAAACGACATTTAAATTTTATTACGTTATAATTTTCGACAGTCCAAACTTTTCTACTCTTCTTAATAATGGAAGCAACTTGCCCGTGGCAGCTTTGTCGTTTAGACAATAAGTTGTGTAATATGCAAGGCCTGTGGCTATATAATTAAAAAGTTCTTTGTTTACAGTTACAGGCTGGACAGAATACGTTGCAGCAGAATGAATATGGAGGATTGGCGGATCTCTTGGCAAGATATATGGAAGGTCAAAGTAAGTTTTCAAAAAAAAATGACATTTATTTATGTTCATTATATTGTACGGAAAGACAATGTTAGAAAAAGAAAGAATGGCAAATATTCACTTTTAGAATGTAAATATTAATTATGAAACCATACTTCAGAAATTATTACAAATTATAAAAATCAGACGCGATATAGAATATGTATAATTATATATATAAAGATGTAATTTATTATTCCATTTATACCTTATAATTAAATCATTTTTGCGTTGTTTTGAAATTTTTTAAATTATATAAGACACTAAATTTCTTTGGTATCTGTTTTTTATTTTATTTTTTAATAAAAATAATAGGCAAGTAATATTTATAAGTAACATTGATAAAATTCGATATAAAATAAGCACATAAAGATGTCTGTAAACATTTTATTTTTAATGCATTGTTGAATACTGTGTGTTTATAATTACATGTAATTGTAATAATAACGAGTGGGAATAAATTTGATGAATAAATAATTGAATAAATTTAAATTTATATCTACTGTCCATTACAATATTGCGCGACGGAGATCAATAGATGCGAAGTAAAAGAAATTAAAAGAATAAACATATTCGCATTATCCTATTTTATAGATTATTTGTCACTGGAAATTTTTTGTAAATATATACAAGTACACGATAAATAATGCAGTGGGCAATTCTACTTTAACTTTGATCTTAAGTACATACTGGGGCATACGCATTGTCTAGTTATGGTAGATTGTATACTATCGCGAAAGAGAAAACAATGTGTAATCGATACCACACTAATAACATAAATTTTTAAACATATTCCTTTGATATATCACTTCTATCCGGTCTATCGGAATTGCACGTTAAAAGTTTAGCCCGATATTCACGTATACATTGCAGCCGATACTTATTATATTATGTACTTTAATTAATTACTTGTAAAAGTATCAATCTATCGTATTAACATAGTGTCTAAGTTTAAAATTGTTTGATTATTTATGTCACAAGATAAAAATTATTTCAAACTAATTATGCTATAGTAATTAATGCCAAGAAAAAATATTAAGTAAATACATTTTTATAGAAAAAAAATATGTTAAAAGAAATAAAACTTTTCAAAAACGAAAAAGAAGTTTGCTATTGTTGTTTAAATATCGGTTATTGTATTTAATTATGGATAAAATACAATCTAAATATTACTTGATTATTGCTTATTTGTAAATCTAATATTTCCAGAGAACGAAAAAAAAATTAATCTGTTTCTTTTTCTCTTTCTCTTTCTCTCTTTCTCTCTCCGTGAAAGAAATTAATTCGATAAGAAAATAGAAAAATATGAAGTTAATTTAAGTGTGTATATATATATATATGTCACAGTCAAAGTGTTAACTTTAGTAAATGTATACACTTACTAGACAATGTATACATTTACGTATTGTAAATGTATACATTGACACACTACAATAGACTACAGTAAGTGTCTACGTTTACTGAGTTAACACTTTTACTGTAACATGTATACAAAGTAAAACAAGCATAAAGGACTTATTAGTTTATCGATCCCTTACACACGAAGTTTTGACGTTTAAATTCAGGATACACTATGCACATTATATACGAAGTATACAATATATTGCTCTAGAATTGTTGGAATTGAATAGAATATAATTTTCTCCTAAAATTATTATTTATAGATAATATTATTTATTAATTATTAATAAAATAAAAATTAGATATTATTTTATAATTGAAGCATCTTGTAAAATTAAATTATTAAAATTAAGTCAGAGAATGGATTGTGTATAGAATGTATACAAGAAATATTATTTTGATAGATATAAAGAGCATAGAAGCATGATTTATGACTTTTATTATCGCGCATTCTTTTGATTGCATTTTATGGCTCGATTATAGCATTACAATCGGCGATTCAGAGACCATAAACTTGCTTCTACAGAACGTCCACATTTATTTAGATGACGTAACAATTAATTGGCTATTTATAACGATTTCATCCTTCAACTTTAATCAACTTCAAAAAATGTATAAATACAAAATATTGGCGCGTGTGAATGTCTTAATAAAATAATCATTGCAATGTTCACATGATTAATTTATAAATACTGGAATAAAAATAATTTAAATATAGAAAAGACATTTATGGGCTTTTTTAAAAGATTATTAAGGATGAGAAATTCTTCCAGAAATGGGGAATTAAATATGATAGAATATCAATTTATCGATATATATTATTTTTTAAGAATTCAGTTCTAATTAATTTTTTAAGATTGCTGTGTTGTCATTTCACACAATGTTCTAATATATTTTTTTACTCAACTGAAGATACAGATTTAAATAATAATTTCAAATCCATAATATTTTTTACCGAACAATACGTGTATCTAAAATTTATTAATATTTGATGTATAATTAAGCTTGATGAACTGATAAAACATGTAGTCAGTGTGGTTATCTACCACTATTCAAAATTTCATAATTCGAGTAAATATGTACATTGTTATTTCGACCTTTTCGGCTTTTATCTTTCTTGTGTACACACATTTATCATTTATTATGTATTTCTATAATATCGTGCTATTAATTATTGATTTGGAGTATGTGTGTCTAGCGGTTCCGGAATAAACGTCATATAAAATAAAAAAGTTCGTGTAATGATTAAACTTAAACAATATACTTGGGAAATTTGCGAGAAGTCTGCTTAATTTTCACGAAAGAAATTTTGCGTGTGAATATAGAAAATTGTCGCACCCGAGAGATTTATGATGTATGTACATCATTAAGTGCACGGGTTAAAATTGCGTAGGCGACATCGATGGAGGTAAGCGTGATAACAGTTTAGGTGTGAGAATTCTAATGTCACCTGTTTACGCATGACATGTCGTTGCATGGTTTTATTGCACTCATGTGCAAGTCTTATACAATCCCTGCAATTTTTATTCAGGCTTTTATTTCGCAATTTAGTTCGTTTTATGCAGTTCTTCGACGACTTTGATAACACGCATGAATTTTATATGTATTATTTTATATAGATAGTGTAAAGAAAACAAAAAAATTGATATATTAAGCAGCAACTAAAAACTGTCATCAGATTATCATCTATGCTGTGCACTTTAAATTATTGCTTTACTTTACTTTTATCTTTATCTCACATTTATTTTTACTTTATCTTGATTCCTGTTTTTATAGGTGAGTGCTAGGAAAATATTTTTTATTGACTAAAGAGTAAAAATGCCGTTTGTAAATACAAATATTTGATCTCACTCTACACAAGAGGTGCACGCAAGGTGAGATCAAATATTAATTTTTCAATAAGTAATAATTTATATTTTATGCATGGCATAGATATAGAGGATCGCAAATAAAAAATGAATTGCAAATCAGCCCAGCGAATAAGCAAAAGAATTAAGATTGAAACTACTGAAGCATGTATCGTAATTTCAACAAATTTAGATTTGATACAAAATTAATGCTTCCATATTTATTATACTCTGCATGTTTACTATTAATTTATTCAGTCCAATGCAAATGCGATATGAATATTTCGATTGTAATTAACAATGTAATAAATATTCGCCGAAAAAATCAAATTTTATCCTTCTATAAAAAGCCATAGTAATTCCTTTTTTTCATCATTGTAGGGGTTAAACAGAATACGAAGCGAAACTTGGATCAAATCGGTGGCGGACATCTCGTAAGGGATACGGACAAGCAATTTGAAGGTTTATTAAACGAAGAAGAGAGTCGTTTGATTGAATGTTTAAATTCCGCCAGTGACAAGCAAATACTTGACACATTCTGCCGAGAGGAACTTTTTGCCGATCGTTTTCGTAATGGAAATCTCATTAATTCTTCGATCAATTTTGTAGCATTTGAAGATACAATAAATCATCCATTAAACAATCCTGATTTAAGTGCCAATCAAGCAAATAACCAGTTATTTATGGAACAACTTAATGGCATTGTTTCAAATAATGCAGAGAGTGATAGACAAATTGTTAAAAATTTGGATCAGATCGGCAGGCATTTCGTAAGAAATCTAGATCAAATTGGTGGCGGACATTTGGTTAGAAGCATCGATTATCCAAACGCAAGAACAAAACAGCGCATTGATCAGCCGATGAGCATCTTAGAGAAGCTGCACTTCACGCGAAATCTGGATCACATCGGAGGCGGAAATCTTGTGAGAAATTTAGATCAGATTGGAGGCAGAAATCTTGTGCGAAACTTGGATCCAATTGGCGGCGGAAATCTCGTGAGAAGCTTGAATTGATTTTGCAGCAATGCCTAATCATGGTGGAACAAGATGAGGAAAGAGAATGGCTTAGAAGTGATTGTATTAAGAATGGAGAAAAGCTTTTATATTGATTTTGAATATTACACGTGATTTCTTTTAAGTTATAATTACTTGATATGTTATATATGTTCTATGTATAAAAGAATCAGGATCGGAAAATTGTATTTAATAAACATGCAACTAGGATACGCAGTTTTGATTTAATTAAAATGAAATCCAACGCATATAAAAAAACGACAAAATTAAACTAATGAGAAAAAGCATAAAAAAAAAGTGTAAATAATTAATATATTGGATTATTAATATATCAGAACAAAAGTTCGTATATTATTTTATTTATATTAGGTATATATCATAAAAAAGTTTGCAATTGTACTATTTAACAAGAGTAAAGTTTCAGTCTTAAGAATCTGTTTTTTAAATTGCGATGATTTTTAATGAAGTTAGCATTCGAAATTAAAATACTCTTTTCATTTAATTTAAACTCAGCCAACAAAATCTTAGTTTTAAAAACGAGTTTTATAAGGAAAACTTTAAGCTTTCACTTAGAAGTCAAAAAGATAAATGTACCGAATAAGAAATCTCGCTTTGATGATCTTAATCTGAACATATTATCAAGCTCATGATTCTGAATAACCTTCAACAAGTTTCACTAGTCGGTCGTTATCCGTTAAAAAGTTATTAACAAAATAATTGAAAAAATACTGATCCTGAGTACCTAGAACTTAAACAAGTTACTCATTAAAAAGTTATAAATAAAAAAAAATTTAAGAAATAATGTCTTATATTTCTGCTATGTACAATATTAAGAACTACGTACCTTACATCCCTTTCGCTTTACATTGTATATGCGTGAAGACAGTACATTTTACACCCTTGCTTTGTGTACATTTTGCAAAGCGAGGGTCATCCCTAACATTAAAATATGGATTGGGTTAAATTTTTTTTAGGGAGGAGGGGAGAGTGTCGCTTTTTTCTGCTAGAGGTGTAAGATTTTCCACACGAAGCGAGGTTCAAAAAGAATAATTAAATCATATTTTGGATGGATCTCGCTTTACATGGAAAGCCGGAAGCGCGTGGGCAGGAGATGAGATGGATCTCGTTTCGCATGGAAAGTCATTATGCAAGGAGACTTTGGGAGTTTTTAACATTGTTTACATTTCACAAATTTCAGACTCATTCTTCCTGAATTTCATATTTGATTCTTAGAACATTTATCATGGAACAAATCGGAATGAATTCCGATCAGAATTATTCCGTTTTTCTTAGAAAATAAAAATCTAGGAATAATTGAATAATTTCGATCAGAATTTATTTCGAATAATTTTATAATACTTTTTTTTTCAAATTACATTCCGTTCCGATGGTACAAACAAGAATTATTTTGACAATTATTGACATCAAAAACTGCATGCAATTATTAATCATCAAAATTGTACTGAATGTATAGACTTCTTACTACACATCATGCCAACATGAAAATCAATAGTGTCGCCATGTCAGCAGAAAGAAATCATTGTACAAAATTTTGTCCATGCCACAATAACATTGCACATACATTGTATATTAATTATACAACTTTATTTTTTTATCGCTTAATTTTATTCTAAAAAATTTATCCTATATATATCATGTTTTTTTTATATGTATACATTTTATAATAAAATATACTAACAATATGCAGATTAACATTACTAAAACAAGAAGAATCAATATCTCTTAATTTATATTTATCTCAAAATTCTTTTTAACTACGTCACGTGCAAATAAAATATAAAAATGTATTCTTACTTTCATAACAAATTCCTCAATTCTGAAAATTCTCTCGCAGTACATTCAGCCTATCAAATTGTTATAACAGTTCATCGAATATTTAATCAATTTAAAGGAAAGCGATAATTTAAACATTTACTATATATAATTATTTCTTCTCGTATTTTCTGTTTTATTAAACAGAAAGCTAATAAAATTTTATCTAACATATCTTTTGTTGTTTTTAAGAATAATATCCGGAAATTATCCGGTGTCCTATGGTGTCTGGCTGGTTTTTTATAATTCGATCACCTGACTAGATAATTCGGCTACCTGGTCGGATTGTGAAAAAGTCGTTTTTTACTTTGGGTAGAAAGAATTACATATACTTAAAGTTTAAATATTTTTAATACATTTTATTATATAATATATATCTGATTAATTTATAAATAAATATTTTTTAAATAATATTTAAATATTATATTATTAATATATATAAATAATATTTAAATATTATATATAATTAAGATATATAATGTAATATAATTTAAAAATTAAATTAAAATAATTATTATGCCTTTATTCATTGTTTGTATATTTAATTTTTGTTACATATTATTTTTTAAATATTTTAAGTATTTTTATGTTTGAGAAGAAATATAAGCATTTCTTCAATATCAGACATAAATCTGTTTCTATCTTCTGTATAAATTAAAGCATAGTAATAATGTTTTATATAAAAAATTCTTTTTTATTGTAAAAAAGAATAGATTTTCAATTTTTCAATCTTTTCAACAATTTCCGAATAAAATCCGATTATCCAACTTATTTGGTTTTGCCGGATAAAATCCAGTTATCTGACCTTTCTATAATATTGTCCAATCTTCCATTAGAATTAACAGAGACATTAGTGCAACTTTCTGAAATTTTCAAGGTATGGGCAGCTACAATATAGATGGTATTGGGTATCCGTTGCGACTGGGACATCATAAAGGATTTGATTCATTATCTGGAACCTTTGGTCAGAGCAAGAGGTTTATACCTTTCAGGTAAATTGTTATCGATACGTCATCTTTGATCTTTGATAATAAAATAAGTTTATAAAATAATCAAAAAATTAAATATTAAATTAACATAAAAATTATCAAGATACTCTTCATTAAACATCGCAATATATAAATGATTTAGAGACTACATTAAACAAATGAGTTCTAGTAAATATTTACTAGATAAAACTGAAGATTAAGGACTTGCAATTTTGATATATATATATATATATATATATATATATATATATATCTTGTGT
>NW_012130111.1:1509994-1511672 GCF_000143395.1 Atta cephalotes | reverse complement strand
TATATATATATATATATATATATATATATATATATATATCTTTGGTGCATTTTATATTAATCATAAATATTTTTTAATTATAATTTTAACGATTTTAATTGCAATGAAACTTTTCTAACATGTCACATATTGCAGTTATATTGTATTAAAGTAAATTAAAATAGTCCTTTTTTTACAAATTTTTAAACATTGTGAAATGATAAAAAATTTGATAAAAATCACAACGTTCAAAGAATTATAAAAAATGATTTATCCTTGTTTCATACATTTTTATTGTTGAATAATATTATTGTTGTCTACATCTGTTTTTCAGAGTTTGATCATGTAATCAACTTTACTTTACAATTACTTAGTAAAACTATTTTTAAATGACATTTTAAAAAAATAATAGATTTTGTAAAATAGAATGTTGATAAAAGAAGCTGCTGTTTCTTTCTGATTGATTAAGAAACGTGAACGCAACTTCCAATAGTGTAATATGAGCGTTAGTTTGTCGTTCTTTTTTGCTTCAATATACTTTTATAAATGTTGAATGTCAGGTATCATCGCAATGGACATTCAATTACGTTTATCCGAGTTCATTGAAAAAAAGAAAGAAGAAAAGAATATTTGTTGCTATTGAACTTCGCTTCTAGCTAGTCTAACTTATAAGCATTCATACGTTCTACATTGTATCTGACTAGTTTCATTGAAAACTCCTTCTTTCTAATAATTTTCTAATAAATTTCAGAAAAAAGGATTATATTATATTGTATTGTATATATATATATATATATATATATATTGTATGTTTGTATAGTAGTAGTTTATGTCAGTAGTTTATTTAGTATGTCATATTCACAAGCACATTTACAGATAAAGAAAAATCGATTTTGTAAACATCTCGTGAAAACTAAAAAAAGTGAAAGCTATATTGTTTTAACTTAAAAAATAAATTAAAAAACAATGAATATAAAATTTCATTTAAATTACATCTTTTTTCTGTCGGTCCAAATTCTGTACCTCTCTAAAATTTATTGCGTTTTTAAAACAAACGTCGTTTATATAACATTTCGTTTTTAAATAAAATATTCGAGATTAAAAGAGATATTCTTACATATTAGTTACAGTATATTCATTATTACAGGCGACCCAGCGTGATGAATGTACGGCCTGGCAATTTCGACGAGATCGACCGATCGGTATTCGATCATTTCTCAAAGAGGAACATCGATGAGATCGATACTGCATTCGACAGCCTCTTTAAGCGGAACTTCGATGAAATCGATCGAGCTGGTTGGGGCGGATTTGTCAAAAGACTCAATAATTATCTGGCAGACAGGCAGCAACGTTAATTAAAAGCAAAATAAAAGAGGGAAAGTAGCGAGATAAAGGATAAGAAAGAGCGAAAAAGGGAGGCAAAAATAAGCTCATTGAGAAACATCACAGAATGCGAACTGTATACACTTGCTGTAATTAAAAAAAAAAAAATCGTGTAATCTATGCGAAACTTCAGAAGATATTTGACATTAATGAAATTAAAATCATCCCTTTATCATTGCTCCTCTAATAGATACAAATTTAAAATTGAACTTATATATTACATTATGAAACGTACACACACACACACACACACACACACACACACACACACACACACACACACACACACACACACACACACACACACACACACACA
>NW_012130111.1:1502152-1509667 GCF_000143395.1 Atta cephalotes | reverse complement strand
ACGCACATACACACGCACGCACACACGCACGCACGCACGCACGCACGTACGCACGCACGCACGCACACACGCACGCACGCACGCACGCACGCACGCACGCACACACACACGCACGCACGCATACACACACACACAAATCTATTTTTATAAACGCTTTTAGTATGTAAATTTTTTGAAAGAATTAATTTTTTCATATGATTGCAGTATTTTTTTTACAAAGTTGAATATCTTTGTGGTAAACAGAAATACTTTGCAAACACAGAAATGTTGTATTCATTTATCTTATTCCACAATTTTTTCTGTACTTTTATAAACAATAACAATTAGAAAAAGAAGAGATCAAAAGAGTACAAACATGTTTATCTGATAGTTATCTTAAGTTTCGCACTTCCAGGATGGTCGAAAACCAATGGCTTTTATATCAACTGCTGGTCTTGGATCGTTCAATAGCTGAACTTCCGGATATGCAGGCGCACGTCTTTCTTGTTTCTCAAATGTTACATTTGAGATATCGGTATCATATGATTGCGACGTAAGGAACTTTGAACTCGTGATGAAATTATGCGGCTGAGGATCCTTCGCTCCTGTAGAAGTGTTTGTTGATGTCCGCAATTTCGTCGGTGTTCGAGGATGATCTGACTGTTGCTGCTGCTGTGATTGATTTTTTTTTGCTGCCATAAGAATGCACTTGACTTCCTCGTTGATGTCAATTGGAGTTTCAATCCGCACACTCTTCATATTATGATTCATTCTCACTAACTGATTATGGGTGATAAGATAATAACACTTTTAATTGCAAATAAAGAGGAAATTTAAATATTTTTGAGTGTGAATAAAATATGGATCCGAATTTATTAATATCTTGTGTGCGCACATGCGCTTCTCAAAAGAGATAATTTTAGCATAAAGAAATTAATGGATTTAATAACATCATGTTTTATATCAAAGTAGAGCTAAATTATAATGATTAATAAAAAAAATTTTTTTATATTCTTTTAAAAAAATGTTTAAATCTCTGTTTTGTTTGCATTACTTTATCTCGAGATACTATTTTAAATTTATTAAATCATATTAAAGTTTTTTTTACTTTTGAAATTAAATGCAAAAGCTTAGTCACCTTTTTGTCTTTCACATTACAATTATACCTCAATTAATCCTTCTTCCAATTCGGAATAACGTTGCAATAACAGGCTTACTCTCGAATTAAGTTTCGTTAAATGATCGGTAATGAATAATTCTTTGGCAATATCTTCCTTCATCTATACAAATAATTTTATTAATAGTTAATTTTATTAATAGTTTAATTAAAAATTAATGAACATCATGTTAATGTTAAAATAAACGTTAAAATACGTTGTATCATTATTTAACTGTTAAGATGATTTCTTTAAAATACCTGATCCATTCCTTCAGATATCTTCGAGCTAATGTAATTGAGACTTGCACGTGACTCAGAAATCTATTGAATAACAATATATTATTTATTATTGATTTTTGTAACTGATTTTAATTCTCTTCCAATGAAAAGAATTTTAGTTAGTAATTGCATTTTTCGTAAATTAAAAAAAATTAATATATTAATTTGCTTTTGTGTAAAATATATATTACAACTGAATTAAATCTCTCAGCTTCGGCCATAATTCGATAATGCGCTCTCATCACTCGGAAAAACTGAAATGTTACACATTATATACTGCGCAATCGAATACTTGTTAAGTAAATATTAATTAAAGTATAATATGAAATATGTATATTATTTGCCTTCAATATTTAGATATAATGGCCAATATTTTTTAATTCCTTCAGATCTGATTTTATTGGAACCACGTTAAAAAATTGTTTTTAATTCAATTCAAGAATTTTAATAAGTAATTCATACTAAACAATTAATTTTTTTCTAAAATTTTGACTATTTTTCCAACATATGCATTATTAAATTATTATATATATCTAATCTCAGATAATAAAATTAAATAATTTTAGCGGATATCTCTAAATTTTATATTACAATATAGAACACAGAGTCTAATAAACAGATGAGTATAATATAAATTTACTATTATTGTCTGTAAATCAGATCACAGATCATTTTAGCAATATTGCCGCAACATTTTAGCAATATTGCAAACGTTGCAGTAACGTCGCTGCAAGCTTCTGTATAGAATAATATTCTCATGTATATGTTGGAATGTTAATGTGGAATAAAATAATATTTAAAAATAGTTATAACCTACGCGTTGACACATATACAACACAATAGTCGCATTTATCATCGCAAAAATTATGCTAGTAAAAAAGCGATATATCAGATACATGATTATCTTCATGAATGTCCTGATTAAGAAATTTTAAATAAATACATAACTTAAATATTATAATATTTTGTCAACATCAAAAGAAATGACGAATTGAAAATTTTTCTCTCCACGTATAATAATCTGCCAAAAATTCTAGATTCAGCTGAAGTTTGATGAAGAGCAGTCAAAAACGAGATGTTGTAAAAAAATCAAATAATCGACTGCGTTTAGCAGAAAAAAATCAGTAATAAAATTCTCTATATTTTTATATACATACATATATGTAGTATTTTTTCACAAAAATATATTATTTTATAGGGTTGATTTCCTTTTATTTCGAATTTTCTTTCATCTCAAAAATACTAATTTCTTTTTTTGCACTTTTTTATCTATGCAGCGATATACGCACTTAATGTGTATAATTTCTTTTCTTTTTATGATTTTCTACATTACAATCATCTTTGTTACAAAGAAATGTACATAACATAGTTTTCCTTATTGTCTTCATCTGCTTTAATTTTATCATCTCTCTCTAACTCATGTTATATAACTTGATTTAAACTCTTAAAACCTACACTATATGTATAATTTTAGGCCACATTCATCAATGTTATTTTCTTTTATATGAGAGATTTATAGAATTTCGAAACGATGTATTCTGTATTCTTCATTATTAATTTTTTATTCAACATGCGTTTATAAAACAGTATTAAAAATCCATTATATATAAATTGGCAATGATAAAGGATTTGAAAAAAATAAAAAAATAGATAATCTTTATCGTGTATATATTGAGTTGGCAAGGAAGTAATTACGTTTTTTAGCTCAAAGTTGTATGTACAATATCTTCATCAATAATAAATGAAATTTAAATTAAAACAAAGAATTTTAAAGCTTAATATCTTTATTGTTAAAAACTTACCACATTTTTTTAAGTTTATATGAGTTTAGTTTGTTTTTACATACTATTTACATACATAGAGTTTAGTTAGTTTTTACATACTAAAAATTACGAGTTGAAAAAGACGGAAAATTTTCGACTACTTATCGTGAAAGCTTGATACTTTCTCTATAAAATCGTTTTTTTAAATATTCCTATGATTTTTGATTACTGAATTATCGCGGATTAAATAAAAGGCATTTATTTTAATTGCTCATAACTCCGTTAAAAATTGTCGTATCGCTATTTAAAAAGAAATTTTTAAAGCTAAAACTTTATTCTATCAAGATACATTTATATTGATTGGTAAGAAAGTAATTGCGATTTTTACTAATAGATATCTTTTAAAAAAACGCTATTATTTTCTTGCCAACCCAATAATACAAAAAAATGATCTATAAATCCTTATCTATAAAATAAGAATATATCATTGTAATAAATCTTTCTATAAATTTGAAATATTATAAATGATCATGATTGACGTAATGTTGGATTTATTTGTAAATTGCTTTTATTAGCTCAAATAGGCAATATATCAGATTTAAAACTTCGTGGTAACTTAATAAAGAAAACCATTATCTATAAAAATCAGAATTATTTAATTTCTCCATAGCGACTGAGAATGAGTACTAAATGTGTAAGCTATAGCTTATAGCTTTTCATACAAAGTGGATATATGATTATACGAATTACACATCTTTTTATTAATAAGTTTCTTATTAATTATATATACATACCTAGGTATACTTCTATAAGTCCCTTTTCTCCTTTATATTATATGTAATTATTTTAGTGCAAAAACTTCCATTCATTATTTGAAGGTAAGAAATCTTCAAACAATGTCTGTTAACTAACACTAATCTTAGTATAATTAGATAGCATTAGTCAGCTGGTATAAGAATCAGAATTGAAGTTTTCATTGAAATAAAAACTTTTGTATGCCCTTGGAACGAGATCTTTCAGGTTGCACAAGGAAAATAAGATTTATAGTTCTAATTTCTTTTATTTTACTGTGGCTATATTCTAATATACACTGCGCAATTACATACACTATAGATTTTCAGTACTAGCAGTGTACACCAGAACACGCCTATGCATGTTAAGTAAGCTTGAAGCAATTGACACTAATCTTTTGGATGTACTAAGTCTTGGATCCTGAAATTATTGTTTGAGTATTGTGATCCACAAAATATCAAACTTCGTCTTCTATAATATTAATCATATTTCCCAGTCATCTGGCAATGATGATTCCAGTTTCTTGATCTTGAGTTCAATCTTTTCATTGTATAGCGTACTTCTTATGGTATTTATATAAATTTTTCCTTCTGATTGTTTTTATTTTTTCCACAATTTGCTAGTAATGGTCATAGAGCATCATCATCATTATTTACCATGGATCGATGGATCAGTAGAAGTTTAACTACTGTGAACCTATGATAAAAAATAATATAACACAATTAGTATAAATGTAATAAATGTAATCTCTTTAATGTGTATGCATCATTTCATCTTTGTTTAACATTTAATCACAAGGATAAATGTAATAAATGTAATCTCTTTAATGTGTATGCATCATTTCATCTTTGTTTAACATTTAATCACAAGGATAAAATAATGCTCACAAAGGTTGCAAATGTTAAACAGAGCACCCTAAATTAAAAGCACCCAATTAAGATAAATCTTTACGCATTAACTTATGATTTTATCAAAAACAGTTAAAGTTTCAAAAATCTTTATATTCAAAAATCCTTATATCCTGATATTCAGTCCCCTGTATCATGTTATACGAAAGGATAAGAAGTCGAAGTAATTCTTCTAAGATTCTTACATTAAAGTTATGGAGCAAAGATGTCAGAGGCAGATACTTGAATTTATTGATTTTGTAAACTCGCAATTTCCACTTATATTGCTGCTTTTTAACCATTTTAGCTATTAATATATAAATATTTCAGATCTATAAATTTTTCCAAATTTTTCTGAAGAAAAATCCTGAAACACAAATTGTTACTAACAAATTTGTTACTAATCTTGTATTCACTTTTGTTTAAATCATCTTTGACCACGCTTGATGAAACTTACCTTATTTAACAGCATATATGTTAAATAAGACAATCTTAACCGATTGAATTTATAATTAATAAGAAAATTTTAAGTCTATACATATATAAATAAAATAACTTTATAAATAATATCAAGATGTGTCAACTGTCAAATAAGATCATCTGCACCAAGCAACATCAAGCATAAAATGCAAACACTTTGAGACTTGAGACTCTCTTGTGTCTCCTCCCGAGATTTTCCTCAAATATATGTTTGTTTAATGACTATGAATCGAAGCGCCATCTTAAGATTATGGTTGCATTTAACAGAGGATCAATCAATGTAACTTCTTTCTTAGGATATATGAAAAGTGAAATTTTTGTGTATGCATGTGATATGTAACACATACATATACACATACATAAAATAAAAAATTTTCACTTTTCTCGTTTCGGCTCTAGAGAAAACATACATGATCAATACCCAGAGCACTGACGAGATACTATTAAAGATCGTCAACCCTGGGCAAATTTTTGGCGATATAAAAAAGGGCCCCAAGAGCTAGGAGGTAATTGAAGAGCGCTAATATTATCGACAATTGATATAAATTTGCTATTATTAACATAAATATTTGGTTCATATATTATTAAATTCATGATTTTTTATTACATTAAATGTTCCATTAGCATACTTTAATAGACAGTATATCAGATTTAAAACTTCGTGAATTAATAAGGAAATTACCTTCTGATAAAAATCATAATAACATAAATATACATACTTGTAAAGTTATAATATCCTATATATTGAATATATTGAATATCCTATATATTGATAATTAATAAAGAAATTATAATTTTTTTTTTACAGTTATCATCTCTTTTGATAATCAAACGACGATAACACTGAAATCACAACTTTAAAGAAAAATCGAGTATTATTGAGTTCTAAATACATAAATATATTTACTAAATAAACTAATAAATCATAAAATAAGTACAATATTATTAGTTTTTAACTCTTAATCATTTCAATATTCACAAGGACGCAAACTCCATAAAGATGGTCTTTAATATCTTGTTGGTGTCCAGAGCACAAGCAACTTTATAATTGTGTAAAATTTTTCAATATGATTAGATCTTGGTTCCTTATTCCTTATGGATCTAAAATACATATACCTAATAACTGTATTCAACAGAAAAAGTAGCTTTGCAGCTGTTGTAAAATTTTTAAATATGATTGATTTATACATATAGATCCAATGACTAAGAGCAAGCTCAATCATATTAAAGAATTTTACAAGTTACAAAGTTGTTTTCTCTGCAGAATGTGGCCTATGTTTGAGATGATCTTAAAAATAAAGGCTGCAGCACAGACTTAAGCCCATTCTACAATTGCGTAAGCGTAGTTGTAAATGATGTAAGACTTAACCAATCACAGTTGAATATGAAAAAAATATTCGACTGTGATTAGTCAATTCTTATAACTACAAGCACTTTCAATTACGCTTACGCAATTGTAGAATGGGCTTTACATAGCGCCGGTTTACATAAAGCCGGTTCTACATTAATTGTAAGCTGATCACAAGTTTGTTGCGACAGCCAATATGGAATGTTGATTTCAAAATGCAAGCTTCAGATTGGCTGTCGCAACAAACTTGCGATCAGCTTGCGATCTAATATAGAATGGACTTAAGAGAAAAAACGAGCTTTTATTGGATATCGCTTGTCGCTCATCGCTCATCGCGTCCAATATATATAGTGGCTGCGTCGGAGGCATCCGAGTGACGTTTCCGAACGCAGCCAGTATGCCTACATCAAAATGCATAACATGAACATAGCTGTTTATCTTTAATTAAGTAATTTATTTAAATGTTATATGGATACATAAAATATATGTACTTATATATATACAGATACGTTAAATTTATCCAACTAGACTTCCACCCATCAGGGATGCACTCGAGTAGATGCTATTAATGTTTTTGTGTTATTCTATTCTTGTTTTAGATGAATGTACCATATAAATGAAATGACACAAATAGCTTTAATAATGTCTCCCCAGACACAGTCTGCAAATTGTTCACGATCGGTTCAAAATTGAATGTTACATACATGTTGCATTCTTTTAATATATTTTTTTATATTCATAGAGTCAATTTTTAATTACTATTGTATCTTATAAATTAATTACTTTTGTATATATATATATATATATATATATATATATATTTGTAAT
>NW_012130111.1:1493901-1501549 GCF_000143395.1 Atta cephalotes | reverse complement strand
TTATATATATATATATATATATATATATATATATATTTTGTAAATACGTATAGAAATATGTAAAAAGACGTTTATATTACATTGTAGTAATATATTATTGGTATATTTTGATATATATATAAAATGCTCAAAGTTTCTGATATAGAGCTATATCAATACGTGATATTTATCGTTACAAATAATTTTAATGTAACATTTCTGATGCTCGTATAATATTATATCTATATCTAAGTTATATGTTGTAATGTCATTTGTTGGGTTGTTTTTTTTTTATAAAATTATGCATAATTTATAGTGTTAAGAACTTTTTTAAAAAGCAGCTATAAGTATTTTTTTTATGTGATTTATTTTATTTTGTACATATAAAAGTACATTAATAGTATACTAAATGCATAATAGTGTATGACTATAAAAAAAAGAATAATTGATTGAAGAATAAGATATTTTATATTTTAGGTATGTAAAAATATGTCAAATTATAAAATATAAAATGTTTCGTAAAATTATTTTTCGTAAATTATTGGTTTTTTGATAATTCTTTAATATTTATTATCTTTAATATTTATGTACAACTTTTAGTCACAACTTTTGTTTGACATATTTTTAATAAAAACCATTGTACTTTATTTTGAAAATGTATACGAGTAATTTCAGATACTTTATAATGTAATGTTTATAATGTAATGTTGATGCTTTCATTACATATGTTCATTACATATTAATAATAATAATATTGATAATTTTTGATAAATTGACGAACCATAACTTTACAGACAGTTTCTTGTTAGCCAAATTTATGAGAAATCAGATATATTTATGAGCTATACGTTATAATATACATAGAATATTTGTTCCAATCATAAGTTCTTATGAATCTTACATGAACAAGTTACTAGTTTTTACAATTCTTTCTAAAATTGCAGCATAAATTATAGTTTCCGCACTATTCATTATTAGCGCATTAATAAATCTCTGGTAAACGAGATACTCGATTTCTGTCACACGAAGGATAATGTAGAAATAAATCAGAGACTATTTCAAGCAACTTTGAGATATATTCTTTAGCAACAAAGATATCTTTATGCGAAAGAAGGCCTGAGAAAACTCGTTCTCGATTCTTTGATAAAATCTATTGATGAATACTCCCTTATGTCTTATGAAATGGAAAAAGATTCTCTTCTTTAAGCTGCGAGGAATTTAAAAAGCAATTTTTAAAAGATTTTCTCTGCTAGCATCCGTCGCTTTCTTCCACTCGGATAATCGAAAATCTGTCGACGAAGTAATCTGTCATAGTTTGTCGAGTCAAGCATCGCCATCGTCGCGAAGTAATTTGTCTTTTAGTATATAAGATATTGCGTCACAAGAACGGACAAGTTGAAGATTTTTATTTTGAAAGCATTCGATTTTCGATGAGTTAATTTATCATTTCTTTATAGCATGATATTTTAAAGCTCCTAAAGTAGTCACCAGGCATATCATAATACAATAAAAGTTATGTAACGTGTTATTTCGCGGTTCTGATATTATAATTCACAATATGACTGGATGACTACTTCAGCCAACAACATAATGTTTGTATTCATAGTCAGACCTTATACTTAAGGCTTCCTTAAATTTATCTTTAGATTCAGTAGCCAATAAAATTCGTAGAGTGGATCTGAAGATAAATTTAAGGAAGCCTTAAATATGAGGCTCGACTATGAATACGGACATTAGACTTACTTTGGAATTACTGATTACTCTTAAAGCTGTCAGTTTAATTTAGGAGAAAAAATAATGCAGAAGCTACAGAAATGTGTCACTACTTCGTTTACGGACACCTGCTATTTCATTTCTCTTCTTCGCGAAGATGAATAAATGCTGAAAAAAAAAAGAATAGTTGGAAAAGTTAAAGAGACGCAGTTTCTTCTCTAGTTCTTTGTAGATAATTGCACTCTTTTTCTTCGTCTAGAAACCAATATTCTTTACTCTTGTAATATTTTTCTCGTTTACCACACGTAACAATTTCCCGTTACAAACAAACGAGGTTCAACGTTTAGATAAAAAAATTTACGATATAACAGAAAAAAATGTATTCCTATATATATATTGTAAATTTACGTTTTACTTAGATATTGCGCGTTTCCCAATATTAAAAGTATATATCTGTCAAATCATTACAAAAGGGACATTTTTTTATAGACCGCGAAAATATCTAAAACCTGTCCTACAAGCAACTCTTTCGAAATCGAACTTTTGTAATTTTCTTTACATTCTCCCATTCGCTTTTGAAAAATCCGAAAAGATCCGAAAGCGGATCTTTTTATGTAAAGATTGCATAACGCAGATTGCATAAAGCGTGCATAAAAGCAAATTTTCTACTAGGGCGTTACCATGAGTCAATCCTTTCTGGACAGGATAACACAGTTTGACGGCGCGGCGCAGCGCTTGCGCCGCGCGAGGTGGATCCACAACTCAATGGTAAAAGTCCCTCTCCCTATATTTAGTAACACGGCGAACGTTCAGTTGATCTGATAGTGTTGTGTCCTGTCTCGTTGTGAATCGCGAGTGCTCGTGTTTATTTTTCTTCTCTCGTAAAATCTTTCCTTTCTCTCCGCTCATCCTCATACTGTCTCTCTTCCTTTATTCATCACCCTGGTTACTCACCGCCTATATCAACACAGCAACTTGCCCTTTCCATTTTTAATGTAAAGTCCCACCACCCTGTGTAACAAGCGAAGGAAGGATGCAACTGCGTCAGACGAGAAGTGAAAACTTCGTTGTACGAAAAGAAGTGACAAGCCTTCAAAAGCCTAAAAAGAGTGTGACTTCGATCACTCCGCACCCTTCAAGGTCATCCCCTAAAACGTCGAAATTGATACAATCGATTAGATAAGAGCAGACGCGAATAACGCGGCTAACGAAATAGAAGAATTCCAGCCGTGGAGCGTTGTTGCAAAACTGTTCGGAGCGGTCAACTTTTTGAACGAAGGCTGCTATTCTTGTTACTATTACTCGATATCCTCGCTATTATTCACGACGACTGTCATAGGCTGGTACGAAGATCGTCGATCGATTTTAATAATGACAGCGGGAATTCTGGATTTCTCTACTTATTGGAGTATTATACACATAATGGGCTAATAGGTACGTGGATAATTTGTTTTTATTTTAATTCCTTTTTTTCTGATTACCTATTCGCGTCTGTGGGAAAAAATGTTGATGAGAGCAACAACTTCAGGTAGTGAACAGTTAGGAGATAAAATTAATGTTTTAGATATGTATATACAATTTTATTATGTCTCCGTAAAATTCGTGTTAATTTCGATAATCCCAATCTTTTGAATTGTACAGTCAAAGGATGTATACCAAAGATAGATGTTCTCAGCGCAATTATTATCTTTTTAAATAAATTCCTTGCTTGTTTGAAATTTATAAAAATGAAAATTATTCTCAATATTTATAGATTTGTATTTTCGCCGCGATGATAAATCCAAATGTAATCCCTTAGTCTAGATCCACAATCTTGTTTTAAAAGGCCATAAGCCGTAAAGCCTTGAGAAATTGACCAATCACTGTCGAATAGAGAAAATAGAGAAAAATAATTGACTGTGATTGGTCAATTTCTTACGACTTTTCGGCTTAGGATCTCTCAAAGCAAGGACTTATGGACTTGTGAAGATTCATTCTTGATCTTGAAAATGACCACATCATCTCATATTACATAATATTTATATTTGGAGTACTTGTCAGAAACTATTTGTCATGTTTGTTAAAAACATTTGCGGAAATAATTCATAGAAACTTTTTAAGAATTACTTCAACATAAAACTAAGCCATATAGATAGTTACTCACTTTGTGAGTATATTTATATATTATGAACTCGGGAAAGAGACACTCTGTCTTACTTTAATATATTTTAAGATGCTCCTTGCAAAGCAATTAGTAAATGTGTAAAAAAAGTAAAACATAATGAAATAATATAGTTACACGAAAAAAGTACTCAACTAATTCATTAAAAAGGTCAAAATATTCCATATTTTATACACATTCCCCTAAGTATTATGATTATACATTGTATGGTTTGAATATGTAAATATATAAAAATTGCAATCGCGAACTGTGCAATCACAAACGTAATATTATTTGTACGATCTTTTTTTTCTTAACTTACGAGAGAATGCAATTTTGCAATCTCGTTAACTAGGCAAATATAAAGTAAATTGTAATCATACTTTGTAAACGTCAAGAGGGATTTATTTCTTAATTTATTAAATCATTGAGTCAAGAGTGTAGTTGAGTCATAGTCTACAAATTGAAGAAAAAGAAAATAAGAGGCTAATGTACATAACATCAAGCGTTATTAAGGAAAAATGTCTAAAAATGAAGAGAATCAAAATATATAATATTTATATTTTATACAACTCCTATTATTTCGATCTTTTATTGAGTCCAAGTTTTCAACATTTATCATTAGAAAAATTTATGATACATACTTTTATTTTGAAATTTCATCTATCATGGAACTATATTTTTATTGTCACGCGTCTCATTGGAGTTTGTTTTGACATAAACTTCTAATACTTCAAAATTATGGAAGGTATGTAAATAGTAAAACAGTAATATCTAAAATGAGATTTTTATCCGTTTAAAAAAAGAAAATAAAGAAAAGAATGTAATTATTTTGGTTTTAAAGAAGATATTTTAAAAATATACATAATTAAACATAAATGTAAACTGTATCAAGATTCTGTGTAATGAGAGGATTTGACTAATATATACAAAGTATATTGCATTAGATATTACAGATTATTAGTATATATATATAAAGAGTAAACTTATTAATTGATGGTTATGTAAGAGACAGTTATATTGAAAGAAGAAATCTATTAATAATTCATTTACGTTATGACATCAAAGAATGTACTAACGTGTTGAAAGTATTTAATATTTTATACAATTTTATTGGAATTCGTCTGTAAATTTTTTAATGAATTCGTATTTGCTCAATATGGTAGTATTGTTACATATTAGTAACTTATATAAAACGTTTTTATTCAAACAGTACGGTTTTATCGAACTTGAATATCATTCAGAGATGAACAATCTAAATTAAAATTATTTTAATTATAAAATATTGTTAACAGGTTAAATTAATGCTACTTCTGAATAATAGAAACACAAAATCTGTAAAAGTATTTAAACAAAAATAGATAGAGCTTGATGTAAGCTTAAAAAAGTCTGCATGAAAAAAGAAAATATTTATATTTACAAAAAATATATGATACATTTAATTATTAATTATGTAATTGTTGATAATGTAATTATCAATTATTTTGTATTACTCTTATAACGAAATTAAATTGATGAACATTTAACAAAAATCAACTAATACTAATTAAAACTTTTTAAATAAAACATTTTTAATAGTAATAAGAAATTGTAAGAATTATTAATAAATTGGTAAAAAGAATTATTAATAAATTTAAAAATTTATTAAATGAAAGTCTTTTTTCAATGTTGAAAAAACTATCTTTAAAAAATAAAGGAATTAATAATATTTACAACATCAATAATAAGTTGAATTAGATTGCCTTATGAATAAATCAAAAGAAGCGCCAAATATTTACGGTCAAGACTAGATTTTAATATCTCATAATATTATTACGTGATTATTAAAATACATTTTTTAGTTTTTCAAACTATGCGCCATTTACATTACTTGTTTGATGCCTGATCACGATCATACTTATCAAACTCTGCGTGCAAAGAGAACAATTTATTTCATGGAACAGTCGTTTTTCCGTGACAATCTCAGCAACAGTAACGTCATTGCACGAAAGCTTTGAAACAAATGGAAATATTATGGTAATATCATGGCACTATTAATTATATATTATATTGAACAATACATGCGCAGGCGGCAGGATGTCCGCCACTCGTTCAATACTAATTCGTACTGCTGTAACAACTGTCATTTTTTAAAATATGGAAGCTGTCTGGGATTATTTTAGAATAATTTTTTAATAACTTAAAGGAGTGTAAACGGTTTACAAGATATTAAAAAATTTTTACAATTTAAAATTAATAATTAATATCCAAGACTCTAATGAATAATAATTCATATTTAAACTTAAAGTGCTGCAAGCTTCGTAGATTAATTCATTTAATTTAAAATTTAATTTTCATATATAATTTACTGATATGTTTCATATATATTTATTGATATATATATATATATATATATATACAAAATTGAAATAACAATAAATAATAAAAACATTCATTCTTAAACATCGATCTTAGACATCTTCAGTATATTTATCTATAAAGTTTTCAACGTCAAATTCGAATCTTATAATCACATAAAATCTCATAAATTAATAACTACATAGCACAAAAATGCATTTAATAATAATAAAAAATCGTATTTATAAGGCAAAAGGAGTTCTTTACGCATGCCAATTCTTACTTGATATAAATCGAGTCTTATTTTTATAAATTGTAATTGTGTATGCCAATTCAGAATATAATTACACGGCAAGTATATTTATATGCAATGTCTTTTCGTCTCAACAATGGTGTAAAAGTAATTACTAGTTCCATTGAAATAAGACTCATGTTATATATAAACCAAATTAAACGACAAAAATTCACATTTAAATAATAATAATAATAGCAAATAATTCAAATAACAATAATTGCATAATCAATAAAGCACAAAGAAAATTAACAGAATTAATTATAAAATTAATCTTGAAACTATTTGTTAATAACTAAAAAATTATTTAAAAAGAATTTACATATAAAACTTGAAACATGCATTTGTTAACTAAATGGTATAATGAAATAAAAATAAAATGTTTGTCTTTTCAAACGATCAAAGGAGAAATGTTAAACAAAGGAAAGGAATAAAAATGGGAAAATGTGAAAAAGGAGACAAAGAAGGAAATCGATATTAAGTAGGAGAAAGAAGCTTATCCGGCCTCGATTAAAGCAAAAATAAATTTTATTTATTTTTGTTTTAATCAGGGCTGAATCAAGATTTCTTCATCTAGGCATTTAAATTGTTGCTGTTCCGATTCAACCCTCTAGAATGTTTTTTTGGAATGTTCCAAGTCTGTGTTTGCGACAATAAAAAGAAAAGGATTTTCTGTAAGGATTATCCCAATTTAGTTTTGTTACAACAATGTTTTTATAATATACTTAGAAATTATAAAATTATATATACTTCTTTTATTACAATAGAAACAACTTTATGCGATTTTTTAATAGCGAACACATTTGCCGCAAACCTACTTATTCCATTCTATGTATATGTCGATGATTGCACGAAAAAAGCCAGTATGCCCCCTCTCAGATTTCTCTTTGATAGAACAAAATCGATACAAAGATTGTGAAGCACTTCGACTCGAATCTATAATGATTGTCGATCGATAGACAATTTTTTCAATTATTTACGTTTGAAATACTTTTTAGAAATTCTTGTCAAAGAAATACCGCTTCTCTAATCTTGTTGCCTCTTAGACATATCCTAGGTTAGTCTCAAATGCTAATCCGATTCTAGCTTTAATCAATAGTAGCACATGTAAAAAATATATTTCCGAAGTTACAGAATAAAATACGAAGTTTTAAGTAACTTTCTCTCTCTTCTCTCTCTCTCTCTCT
>NW_012130111.1:1479643-1493075 GCF_000143395.1 Atta cephalotes | reverse complement strand
ATATATATATATATATATATATATATATATATATATATATCTGTTTACAGGCCTTATGAAATTAATTATTTCTTATCAAAAATTTTTTGATAATGATATTATATTTGAAATATTTGAAAATGAGTAATAAAATATAAAATGCAAACAGCTTATGTACAATCAATTCCTTTGTATAAAGAGCACTTACTTGTATGAAAACAACCTACTAATCTTAATATGAAAAACGTTTTTGATTATTGTTTGTGATGTTCATTATGATGTTTGTACATATAAACATAATTTGTAATTTTTGTACATATAAACATTTCGACTCTATCGGGTCATCTTCGATATGTTTGCAATAAAATTTTTTTTAGATATTCTTTATTGTATTATCCCTAATTAACGGTTATTAAATTCTTTTTCATATTGTTCATAACTAATAGTTATTAAATTAAAAAATGCAATGGTACTTAATACTTTTAAACTTTCTAAAAGAAGAGCGGAACAGATTAATATTTCTATTTTGGAACTCGTATAAGTATTATGCGAAGGGTAAACTGCTGATCAAAACTGTGTGGATTAATGCCTACTAATGCCCAGTAATACCCAAGTAATGCCCAATTTTTATGCCCATTAATGTCCTAATAATGCCCATTAATGCCTTAGTAATGCCTATTACTGCCCTGATAATGCCCATTAATGCTGTAGTAATGCATAACTTTATACCTAGCTTATAATGCACAATTCTCTTAAATAATGTCCTGCAGTAATGCTCAGTAATGCCCCAAATCTGTATACCGCAATGCCCTCAACGGTTTACTCCTCGCTATATCCGGATATGATCTCCGATAGTTCGATTTATTGAACTATGGGATATGTACTAATATACATTGAATATGTGAGCGACCAACAAGGACTTCAAAATGCAGAATGATGGAGAAGGAAAGCGAGGTTAGTAAACATAAAAAAATTTTAATCATTTTAAATAAAATTAATTTATTAATACAAGAGGGCTTAATTAGAATCAACTAAATTAGTAAAAAAAGAAACTACGAGCCGAAACTGTATAGGTGTTCGTGCTACTATTAAAAACAGTCTTGTCATATAATAAACAAATTTTTCGATCTTTATTAGATTTTTAAATGTTAGAAGAAAAAGTAAACAGACTCTTAACTATTTTATACTACTTTATTTTATATTTGTTTTTGATTATTTTTTATTTCATTTTCTTATGATTATTATAATTTCAGCTATGGCCATGCTATACTTGCGAGACCATTTGTGCGAAAATGTAAACTCATGAATGTGTACAATGTTACCATTAAATCGTCACTGATAAAAATTTACATTTTTATGCAAAAGATGGTAAGTACTGAATAATAAAAAGTAGGAAAATTGAATGAAAATTAAAACTTTATTTAATATTGTTGTCCTTATTTATATTTACAGACGGTAATTTTCTACGCAGAATTTAGTCAATGAGACTGCAAGCGGTGGCCGACAATTGCAGTGAAGTGTTCAAAGTAACGCTCCCTGGACGAATGAGAAAATTCATCTGAAGGAGCAGCTTATCTTGTATGTTCGACGTCTTTGTAGAATTTCAAACTTCTACTCGCAGAGCGCGGAATTTGTTGGAAAAAGATGTAGGAAGAAGTTTTTATAAAACTTAGTAGTATTAATTTCTTTTATATGTTATTTCTTTTACATATTATTCTTTGACATTAATTACATATTTTAATTAAATATTAATTATATATTTTTTCTTGGAATAATGTTAGTCAAAAAAAGTCAAGAAGTGGAAATCTGTCTAAGACTCAATATTTATTGTAGAAGAAAAACTTATTGTAGAAGAAAAGTTGCCGATGAATCTACGACCTCACCACATAGTTCGTGGGTCTATTACGAGAGCAAGATCTTTTTCTTTTAGATCTTCAACTACAAGATTTGTACGTAATACATCACATAGCATGCAATATTTCAATAATTTCACAACATGATAATAATATTTAATATATATAAATAATGTTGAATAAATATGGCTGCAATATTAAATGTCCGCGAAAATTTATAGGAAATATTTGTGTGATATTTCGGCAATATTACTGCACTATTATGTACTGTGTGACATCTTTTGTTACCGATCGACAACGAACGCATTGAAGCTCTGGCAATAGATGATTCACCTCTGGAGAAGTGAATGATGAAAAACTGGACCGACAGTTCAAACGATAGATAGCCAGTAACTTATCTAAATATATCTTATAGATATTGCAATGGTAATAATGATGCATAAACGAAAAAATAATTATATACTTTAATTTTTGTAGGAAACAGTTCTACGGTACGGGAAACGATGGGAACTTGATAATGATAGTGAGTTACAGGATTTAATTAAAGGAAATTTTGGTAAAATCACGCATTTTCGATTAGCCTGATTATATAAACGTGGAAGTAACGAAATTCTTCATCATACTGGAATTCGCGCGCGAAGATTCTATTACACACTTCATGAGACTTATGAAGAACAATCTACGAGGAATCGAGGACGAAGATGCGCTGTTTTGGAAAGTCTTTTCGACGCTAAACGCGAACTTGTGAATGAACGCAAGCATAAATAAATAACTTTAAATAAGTAATTTAATTGTAAAATTAATTATTTTTATATTATAGGTAATTAATAAATAATATTTATAATAATAAATAATTAAATGTTAGTAATTAAATATTTTTATAACCAGCAATTTTGTATAAATTCAAAAAATAAATTTTTATATTTTGTATAATGTAATTTGTAATTCTGTATAACTCCAGCTTTCCTATATGCAGAAAATCTTTCAGCGTGAAGCTGAATCTAAGACTCTGAACTAATCTAGTAAATTAATCTGTGAACAATATTTATTTTTATTTATATTTATTATGAATTATTTATATTATATTCTCATAACTATATGAAGAATTGTCAAATACAGTCAAGATTTTATATATAATTATTATTATTCCAATAAAAATGTTGGCATAATAATGCAATTATATATAAAATTCTAATTACATTTATTTCTCTCGAACAAACTCTGCGCGTATACTATCGGCCTTGCAACACAATCATTTGACTGACAATAATCTTCACAAATTAACTTTGATTATCGATTTATATCATATTATTTCATGTAATTAAATCATTATTTTAAAAATGATCCTCCACGATACTGTTCCTTTGTTGTTAAAATAATCACAAAATTCATCTCCAATTGCCATGCACCTGCGAATACTCGTGTTTGGGTTATATCTAAGTGCACATTTATCTTCTATTATTTTTCGTCAAGAGTTATGCCTAAACCTGTTTGAACCTGCGTGCAAATATACAACATTGTTTGCATCACTTTTTTGCAGCTAATTGTAAGCAAACTGTTGCTTTTGAATCATTAACATCACATTTTCTGGATTAACAATTATCTGTTTTCGATGTGTTCCCCGGACTTGCTAAAGTATTGAAAGTATTCTCAATCATCTTCCAGGTACGATTCAAGCAATGATTATACATAACTTGCTCTCAAGCAATGATTATACATAACTTGCTCTCAAGCAATGATTATACATAACTTGCTCTGGTGTAAATCCATTCTTGTCTGGATAAGGGCGATGCAAGTACGACTTGAGAAGGAAAGCTTCAACAAGGCAGTATGATAATATTCGCCCTTCTTCAACTGTTATTGATTTTGACATATTCATATGGTCTGCATCGATTTCTGATTAATTGTGCTGGCTTGAAAAATGCCACTATCGCTTTATCATCCGTAAGCTTTATCCCTGATGTCGACATAATGAAATATTATATTGTGCATCACATATCGCTGACAATACGTTACTACATTGTGAGCATCTTTGTAGTTGTAGTAACTTGCGATAGTATCGCGATAGTATCTGTTCAATAACGCTCCATTTCCATCCAATTCCAGTGCTGCTGAATAGCACCTATTTTGATTTAAAAATAAAAAAATAAAAAAATTTGTAAATTAAATACTTTATCTAACTAATTTCCATAAAATGTTTTAATATTGCAATTATACAGGATATTCCAAAACTGACGATAAATATTTAAACATAGATTCTTTTAAGACGAAAAGTCTAATACAAAAATATCAAGGCTATGATAGTTTTCAAATTAGAAGAGCTTAAAAATTACGAATGATAGGTCTAGAATTTCGCGCGCTCAGGAATAGGAAGCAGGTCATTATGAAGATGCTGAATTTTGTTATTGTCAAAGCCAATGAAATTCGAGAAACACTTTAATACTGACCATCTTGCCGTTCCTAAGAATGCGAAATTTTAGTCCTGTCATTCATAATATTTAAACTCTTCCCATTTAACATTTTTGAATACCACGTCAATTCCCGGAGACGCACAATTTTCCGCAGAGGTCTCCCATTTTTAAGAGATGATTTTATTTATTCAAATAGAAATAGTATTTTATTGGAGCCCCGTAGAAAATATATTCAAAATATTTTTGGCGCACAAAGTGTTAAAAACTGTCATAGCTTAACATTTTTGTATTAGATTTTTCATCTTAAAATGTTATAAAGAATCTGTTTATAAAATATTTATCGTCAATTTTGAGACACGCTGTATATATACACAACGCGTATTAGAAAGCCAGATACATACGTAACTAGAAACTTTTTTTAATTAGACTTTTTAATATAAAAGTGTGATGGGTGCAGTCTTAAATTATTATTTTTATTTCATGCCTTTCTTTCTTATTTCAGGCTTACACAGCGACTAGATTGTGATATTATGATATTATATAATTACAAATTTTTATTACAGAATAATTACATTTTTATTACAGGATAATTATATTTTTATTACAGGATAATTACATTTTTATTACATGTTTCATTTGACACTTCAATTATCTCTCAAACTATTCATTATTTAAAAAAAATGTTTCAAGTGAAATTTATTTTTTTTTGAAGGAGATATTTTTTGATAATTAGGTACTTTCTAGGACGTGCCAAAATTTTAATTTATTTTTGAATGCAATTATATAATTATATAATAAATGCAATTATGTAGTTTTATTTACATAATATTCTTTCTTTAATTTCTTTAATTATTCTTCGTATAAAAGTATTAAAGTGGAGATATTAAAAAATCAATAACTCGCGAGAGATATTTTATATAATATCTTATTCTGGCCCCATTTTAACATACAATATTAAATATTCCATAAATTATTAATTTTTTGATAATTGTATTTTAACTTTTACTCTTTATCTCCAAACTGCTTATAATCTCTTTATTCAACTACGCTGATATAGTCTACATACCAGCGTTGTCTCAGCGTATACAGCATGCATATTTCCGCTTTTCATATAATGTCCACAAATACAATCACATTTCCCCATTTTTTCTGCATTTCGATTGGCTAAAAATCTGTTTTTGTGAAGAGTAAAAAAGCTTTTTACTCTTCACTTTGATAATCGAGTTATTGAAGAAGTTTATTCCATATGATATGAATTAAAAATTATCCATGAAAATCTGCATAGTCAAAGTGAAGGATCTATTAAATGTACCAAGATGTTGAAAACATCTTCAGCACTTGGCTTTAAATACATAAAACAATGGAATGAAGATTTGCGTTTTGTACAATTTAAAAATAGAACCTATCACGAAGGTATAAAATGTTATTAGTAAAATGTTATGTTCGACTAACCAGGACTTAAAAGTTCTAATTTGCTCGGAGAAACCATACAGTCTATAAAATCTGAAGAAGATTTAGAGAAGAAATATTACGTTTAAATGTATCTGAAGATAATAAAGATGAAAAAGATAAAAATAAAGCGCAAGTAAATTATAACAGTGATACAGAAGATAATGACACTGTATAGGATGAAGAAGATGAAAATAACACATAAGGCGAAGAAAATTACAACAGTGATGCAGAAGATAATGAACAGAAGAAGATAAAAATGGAAGAAAAGATAAAGAAGATTATTTAACAATTATTTAGAAGTTAGAAAAATTGTAGTAAAACTGTTCTTAATACTCAAAAAAAAGGCGAAATTTAATTTACACATTTACAAATTTAAATGAGAAAATGAAAAAGATTCTGCAAAATTGTCTGAGCTAAACGTCGGCGAAATAGTCAGATTACATATATCCGATGTTGATAGGGAAATGATAAAAAACAATTTGCTGCGATGATATTATTTAAAAGTAATGATTTTTATGAGCTAAGAATAGAATACGGTATGTTATAAAAATTCTATATATGAATTTTTTATATATAGAGAATCGTTTATTAACTCCGATGATGTCTCAACTATACAAATTTGCGTACGAAAATGCGAGGAAATTTTTTCTATTTGAAGTTCAAAGATTTAAGAGGTGTAATAAGGAAAATGCTCGTTTAATAAGTATAGCTGCAGGCGTTAAGAAGAAAAGCAATGTAATTCAAAATGTCATGATAGTTCATCTTGTTTGAATAAGTAATTGGTTTAGTTCTCTCTGGCCTGGTTTTTCATTATCTGGTTAACTTATGGTTAAGCTTAACCTGATGGGCTTCATCCATGACATCTCAGATAACATGCATTTGCATAAGATATCTAAATCTATCTAAGTATCGCCTTTTAGACATATTTTAGACGTAAGACATCTAAAAGACATCTTTTAGGTATCTTTTAGGTATCTTATACTCAACATAAATGTTATCTAGAATTATGACAGAGGAAGCCTATTGGATAAAATCATTAAGCCTAGTCACAAATTGAGTATTGATATCTTTGTTTAATTTTTTTGTCATTTTATTTTCTTACTGTTTTATTATCTTATATATTATCCCAATATATTATCAAAAAAACTTTATTAACATATGACTGAATTAAAACTTTATAATGTAGAAACGCATAATTATTCTTAATTTTTATTTTAAAAAATTACTTAAATATTATTATATATTGATTTAAATTTAAAAAATTTTTTGATATTTAAAATGAGTTTTTATTCTGTTTATTTAAAGTTTTCTTACTATTATTTATTTTATTATTATTACTTTTCATTTATTTTTTACTTATTTATTTCTTATTCTTTTAAAATAAATAAAATTTCTTTTTTTTTAAATCCAAATCATTCACAAATTTGTTTTTTTGCGCATAAATAATTTTTTTTGCTCATGTAAAATAAAAATTCATCTTTTTATATAAATAAAGTCACATATTTTTTAGATAAAATAATACATGTTTATTTTTCATTACAATACTTATAAAAGAATCGAAACAATTCGACATTTGTTATGTAAGATAAGCAGCTCGCAAACACCCTTCATGCAATTATATAAATTGAGCTTAATTGGTAATAATAAATTACTGTTATATAGATTTCCTTATTAATTAATAACTGTATTAATTAATAACTTATTGTTATAAAAGATTAATAAATTGGTATTTATATACAGAATTATTTTTCTTCATTTTTGTATTTCATTATGAGTTTATAAATCTTTCTTGTTCATTTACTTTAGTATGTACATTATTGACGATAATGTCTTTCATCTTATCAAATTGAATCTATCATGTACTAAAATTGTGGTGACAATGCAGAAACGAAAGACCTCAGTGCATAAAGTTTATATTGATTTAAATTTAACCTTGCATAGTGGCCTTTGCTAATTTTACGAAGTACCCATTTGTAATGTATGTATGGTAAACTCATTTATTTATAATAGTAAGACGAAAGAGAGCAATTTTAGCAATAATAAAACGTTTTAAATATGCAATAATTTGTAAATAATTTGTATATTAAGTTCTTTACACATTAACAGAAATATATTAGCAGAAGTAATCAAATAAATAAAAAATATTTAAATGCATATCATATAATAAGTAATAAATGAGCAGGAGTGGGCAAAATACTCAAAAAATTGTATTTAAATACAAAATACAGAATACTAAAAAAAATTATATTATTATTTAAATACAAAATACAAAATACTCTCAAAAAGTATTCAAATACGAAATACAAAATACTCTTAATAAAATAAAAATATATTTAAATACATATTTTTAAATACATATTATATTTCAAATATGCTCACTCCTGGCTGAGATAAACGTTAGAGATTGTTCATCAAATGTAAACAAGAATAAATGATATATTATGCACATTATGCGTGAAATTTAGATTGAGTCAACAATGGTGCGATTTTAATTTTCATTAAAAAAATTTTTACATAATTTAAATGTATTTAGTATATTTAAATGTATTTACAAATTTAAAATATAAAATACTAAAAAAAAATATTTAAATGCAAAATACAAAATATTCTTAAATGGAATATTCAAATACGAAATACAAAATACAAAAATTTATTTAAATACGTATTTTAAATATATGTACTTCAAATATTGCCCACTCCTGTAAATGAGATTGTAGAAAGTAGACTGCCCTATTCTTTTATAATTTTAAAATTCTTTTATTAAAGTTTATCATTTTCGGTCTTTTAATTTATTAATCACACTTCCCATTTGTACGTGGACATAATTTATAATGATTAATCATTTTGATTAATTTGAATATTTTTGCTTCTATTATTTAAATTTTCTAAAACAAACAGGCATTATTCATATTAGTCGACATATATGTATATAAATCCATATTATGTATATAAATCCTGAATTAATCAAATTGCTCGTAACGTAAATATAGATAAATAGATAAATTTACTTAATAAAATATATATAAAATATATATAAATTACCTAATACATATTATATATGTAGTAGTATATAACGGTTATATATTATAATATAACATATTATATAATTATTATACCATATATTATAAAAGTACAAGTATAAATATTTTCGCTTATAAGTACCTAGGTAATGTGTCTAGGTACTTATATCTAGATATGTTACAACATTGAATATATAATTTATTGGACAGTATTATACCTTATGTTAACTATAATATTTTAATTCTGTACTCAGACACTCCAAATGAAAGGATTTCTGTCTGTAACATCTATGTGCCGAAGAGCAACGGACCTTATTTTTTTCTCGGTAAAAAATTTTGTATATATGAATATAGAAATACATATAAACATATATAAACATATATTATTATACATGAAATGTGTTCATATATGTCTACATAGTTTTTTTTCTAAAATTACTGTATCCTAATTTAATTTAAAAAAAAACGAGAGAACATAAAAAATTATGTGAGCTAATAAATTATTATTATGTTAATACAGAATTTATAATACGCGATTATACCATTTGATAGAGCAAAATTTCAGCTTTAAGAATCTAATTTTTTAATTATTACGATGTTTAACGAAGTTATTGGCAGTCAAAGTTAGAATGCATTTTTATTTAACTCGTGTATAATGGTAATAAAAAAATCGTAGGAACATTTTTTAAAAACGAATTTTTCGAGAAAATTTTAAGTTTTCACATCAGATAGTTAAAAATTTTATAACAAATGTATTCTATATATAATTCTGAGCTAACAGAATACCATAAAACTTTCTGGACAACCTAATAGTATATAATTATAGTATATTGTTATATAATATATATTAGATAATTTATATACAAGATGTTTGGTAATACTGTCGACACACTTATGAACAACTAGAGCGGATTAAACTGATTGTGAGTTGAAAAGTTCTGTATCATTTTGCAATTTTCTCAATAGTTAACAAGATATCACTTTCTAGAGATTGATAAGCGCGATATCCGTCCAACCAGTATCATCAAATGTATGCCCACTGATCGTGATCGCTAGGCGCGCGAGAAATTATTTTTTTCCGCAGTTGTATTTAATTCGCTGCTTATAATAAACAATAATTGGTTAATATCAACAAAAGGAAACTTAACTCCGATGATTTTGACTTTGACACATTTTGTCAAGATTATGAGGGATCTTCAACAGATTTTAATTGGTGATTGTTTAAAAGTTATTAATGAAAAAAGTTTACTGCTTTATAGGGCGAAACGAAGTCTATAATTGTTTCATGTGGGTTTTCGACTTTCCACGCGAAGCGAGGTCCACCTTCCTGTCTCGGGGCGTACGATGCTTCGCGTGGACAGTCGAACCTCCCTTCTCTCCTTGTAGAAGGAAGTGGGATAGATCTCATTTTGCATAAAGTTATTACATAAACAGGGAAGGGGATGTGGAATGATTTGTATTATAACATATAGCAGAAATAAGATGTTATTATTTAAATAAATTTTTCTTGTTAATAATTTTTAAACAAAAGACGATCAATCATTGAAACCTGTTGGAGCTCAGGATTATGATCTTTGACTATGTTGTCTACCAAATCTACGCGATTGTAGGAAGCTTCTATACTCCACTACTCGTTATTCCGGTAGTATATTAAATAAGTAAACTTAGACAGCAAAATAGTTTAATGTAATTAATTCTAATATATTATTTATACAAAGTATCTCAGAAAAAGTGTATATCCTTTCATTGACAGATTCTGTGGAATATTTTAAGACGAAAAAACATATGTTAAGATAAAATCATTGAAATTGGAGCTCCATTTGTCGATATTTACCCAATATCGTGTAATAAACAATAATTAATATCTCGTTAATTATTACGAAAATTGGAAAATGATGGACAAGATTTTCGACTCAGTTTAATCCGCTCTATCTGCCTACGAGCGTTGTCGGAATAATTACCAAACATACTGTATATTCATATTATTAATATGTAATTGCGTAATTATATATTAATAATATATCTTTATTATACGTTACTTTGTTATATTAATTTTTATTGCATCAGAAATGTAAATAAAATTATTAAATAATATTGTCTGTATGACTATATTCTTTTATATTTACCCTAATCTTACCTAGGATTTAATTAATATCTTAAATATACGTTTCGTGGCACATTTGACTTCATCTTGTATACTTTGATTCTGTATGACTTTGTCAACTGTCATAAATGCATAAATGCTCATTACACGCATCGATAGATGGTTGAAAGTTTTTGCGTATTATCAAAAAAAAAAGTGTCGCATCGTCCTCATTGTCCACATATGTACATAATTGTGCATATTCTAGACGAGCATGATAATGTGAGTATTGGAACGCGTATGCGATTTTTAGATATTAAGGGGATTCTAAAAAGTCATCTGTTTTAACGACTCAATAGAATTTATATCAGGAGATACGACAATTTCGGTGTTAAGACGAGTACAGTGGCAGGGATTGCGATTTTGTGGAAGATGTGGAATACTTCACATGAAATTTTTCCATATGTGAAATTCTCTATCTAAAAATTCAAAGAGAAACATAAATTATTTTTAAATAAAATAATATGAAATATAAAATAAAAATATAAGTTATATTGGTTAAATTGTATATAATTGTATATAAAAGTCGCATGTTAAAACTTGATCGGTCGATTGCCTTTTTCATGGCAAATAGGGATCTCTGATCTACAAGATGTCATTAATTTTCTTCAAGAAGATCCAACTGTGACAGATATTATATCAGAATATACAATAGTGATTAAACTTCTATTTATAATTCTGATAACGTCCTATAGAAAGATCTTTTTTAGCTCTGAAGAGGCAGAAAACATATATTCTATGATGTTTCCGATTTTGCTAAATAATATGGCTGTTCTACATATTTATTTAGACATCGTAAAAATTCTGAATGTTGAGGTTTGGATGAATTCAGAAATCAGGTTCATCGTTCCACATTTGTGTTATACAAGTAGACATATTATTATATATGATATTTATACAATATTATGTGAATGCATTCAACGTGCCAGGGAAACAGAATCTCTGTTATCATAATTGGCGAAATGCTGGTGCATCAATGCGTTGTTGCGTAATCGACGAGAAGAGTGTCCTCAAAGAATTTAAAGAAAATCCTGGAAACAGCGTGCGAATAATATATTTGTTCTCTCATATACGTGTATTCTATGCGAGAACAGATTGCATCTGTATCACTATCGACGAGTACAACAACTTTTGCCGAAAGATCAAGAACAGTGCGTTTACTTTTGTAAAGGTATTTTTATTATTTTTAATGTTTTTGCGTTGCTTTTAATATATATTAATTGTCATTAAAATACACAGGATTTCTCGCATAGTGTCGGCAGAATGCTTCTTTCCCTGTTTTTCTTTGGAGGCACATCGAATGGAATCTTTCATAATTTCCTGTATGTGCAGAAATAATCGGAAACCAAATCGTATGTAGTAAATTCACTATAAGAAACTTTATCTGGCATTTTTTTTTCAAATTTATTTTCAGTAATAATAAAACTTTCAGGTTATTTTCAGATTGATTCCTATTTCCTTCCGCCACGCCTTAACAGAAACATGTATGCACATTTTTTCGAAAATGATTTGCCCACGATTTTAGAGGACGTTCCTCTTCATGTACGGACGGAGCTGATTTTTCAACATGACGGGGCTTCTCCTAACATTTTTCCACGCAAAATGTTACACATGCATTATGCGATGGATGGGTCGAAGTGGTCCAATAATCTGACCGGCACGATCACTGGATTTTAACGTGCTCAACTATCTCGTTTGGGATTACATCAAAGATTTAGTCGAACACAGGCGTAATGGTACAAAAGCTGAGATACGAGAAGTAATTCTCGCAGAGAGTTTTAGTACTATTACACCGGAAATGGCGTATCATGCTATGTGCAATATTACTCGAAGGCCGAACTTTATTTACGAGAATGAGCATTTCGAATAATTTTTGCATTAAAATATATAGAAAGAATGGATTAGACCTACTGGGGATTGCACTTTAAAAAAATGTGCCATGTCATCTACCGCAAAGTAATGTGGAAATGATAGCTCACTGTAATTTTCTTTTAAATGCCGCGAAAAGGACGAAAGAATATTTTTATTGTCCACAGGTATTGTCGCTCGCTGAAAGAAATTTTGAATAACTATTTATTTTGTTAATATGTAACTTACAAAAACTTAATTACTTTTTAATTAAAAAATTTTGTTCTAATCAAAATTTAGTTATTTAGCTTGAAGCGGGGATCCTGCGCCTTTTATAGTCGCTTGCAGTGAACAACTCCCCAATTCCCGTGGCCTGCGCATCAAGTCGATTGATAGGCTTGGCGGTAGTAGGCCAGGCGGATTCTCTTATTCGGCAATCTTTAGAAATTAATATCTCGTTAATTATCACGAAAATTGTAAAATGATAGTGGATTTTCCGCTTCAGTCTAGTTCGTTCTACCTACTCACGAGCGTTGTCGGCAGAATTATCCAACACACACACACACACACACACACACACACACACACACACACACACACACACACACACACACACACACACACACACACACACACACACACACACACACACACACACACACACACACACACACACACACACACACACACACACACACACACACACACACACACACACACACACAC
>NW_012130111.1:1477017-1479222 GCF_000143395.1 Atta cephalotes | reverse complement strand
CACACACACACACACACACACACACACACACACACACACACACACACACACTACACACACACACACACACACACACACACACACACACACACACACACACACACACACACACACACACACACACACACACACACACACACACACACACACACACACACACACACACATTCAGAATACTTATACATATATACCGATGTCCATTTCTACCAATATAGATTAATTTTAATCTCGGTTCAATTTACTCTTCATCTTTTTCTAGTTCTAAAAATTAGAAAAAAATGAAGAAAAAAGAAACGAGTAAGAGTGTCTCAAATCTACGAGATTATCGTGAGTAGCGACTAAACTGAGTGAATAAAAATGTCATCTACCATTTTGCAGTTTTTGCAATAGTCAAGAAAATATTAATTTCTAAATATCGCCAAATAAATGCGTATCCAGCCTACCACCAAATGCAAACGCACAACACGATACGACCGCTCATTGCAAGATGTTTTCTTTCGCTGCTTGTGCGTTGCAAAGGCCGCTTATGATAAATAACTTTTTGCATGTGTAGCAATCTACGATGGTGGGCGGTTTATCTCGTCACGCGTTTGTATTTGTCGGTAAACTATTAAGCGATTTTTAGAAATTAATATCTTGTTAATTGTTGCAAAAATTGCAAAATGCTAGAAGACGTTTTTACTCAGTTTAGTCCAATCTATCTGTTCATGAGAGGTGATCCCGTAGATCTGGAATACAGGCCTTGTATATACGCACGCGCATTTTTACACTAAAAATGAAAATAAGAGGAGCAATTTCCAAATATATTGATCTTAACAATTATTACCAAGGTCATAATTCTGAACAATATTTAAAAAGTTTTAGTTGTCAGTCAGACATTTTGGATATTAAATGCTGGCAATACTACAATTTTCAAACCTCAATTCGAAATTTACTTAAAGAAAAGAAACTTTATTAGTGTTTAGGAAAACTCTTCTTAGGAAAAAAGCTACAAGAATAAAACTGGCGGTTTATTAAAAAAAAGTTATTTAACCTTGATTTGAGCTTAAGGATATCTTTTTCAAACTAAACAAATATCACTATCTTCTTTCTTTTTTGGAATCATAAAACATTTTTTTGAAAAAAATTCTCCTTTTTGAGATATTCAAAATTTTAAAATGGTCTGTCCTGTACATACACAGGATGTTCCAGAAATGGTGTACAAGCAGCATTAGAATCGTACAAGAGATCAGAGGCAACAAAGGTCTTATACCATTTTGCAATATTCGCTGTAATTTTTGACATAAAAAATAAAACGTCTGAGCTGATTTGCCGTGACACCACGTTGCGCGAGTTCGCAGCACGACCTATTGCTCCTCGTTCGCTGGCGGCGCCAGCAGCGTGCGATGAGGGAAAGTATGATGGGTTGCTGCCTGGCATGGCAGTTTTATGTATTTTACCGCACCGCGTCTACTAACCGATAGTGTTATTTTAGCTAAAGTTTTTCTTACACATTTCTTACATCATAAATCACGTTATTTAGCATGATTAAATTTAACATAATTAGATATGTTAAATGACGTAATTAATTAGAGTGCTTACGCGAAGCGTAAGCTGATATGTTTCTTTTACCTTTCCGTGTGTTTTATTGTGCGATGTTTATACTTACGCTTCGACACACTATCTCAAAGCGTCGTTTTACATTATATATATTTTTGCTGGGATATCATTTTTTTACAGAATATGTATACACTTGGAGTTATAGTGTAAACTCATCGATGACCAATACACTGTAAATCCACGTGTATTATTTTTACACGTGTAAACTTAAAAAAATAATGCATTTGACTTTTTTTTTCACATGTCCTGCCGTTTAACAAGTTTAATCGTACACTGTTAAAAATATTTTTAAATTTCATTAATATTTAACATACATACATTGGTGTATGAAATTTAAATTCTCCGTAATTGAAAAGATTATTTACGTAGATGCTAAATTCATAATAACTGGAAAATTAAATTTAATACTTTCTATTTATGGATATGAATAACATTTTATTAATCGTAATTGAAATAACTATTAATGTACATATTGGTGAACTCTTTGTTAACTTAATATAATATATATATAAAATGTAAATCTGCAATAATATATGTAAAATTAATTGAATTGAGACATATATATATATATATATATATATATATATATATATATATATATATATA
>NW_012130111.1:1455802-1476997 GCF_000143395.1 Atta cephalotes | reverse complement strand
TATATATATATATATATATATATATATATATATACATAGAGACAGGAAGAAAGGAATATGAATTTCAATATTATATATATAGAATTACAATCCTCTATGTCATCAAATATTATAATACTTTGCAGTAATGTTACTTTGAAAGATTACAATATTTCATAAAACATTGCTGCAATATTGTAATATTCTTATGTCCGCTAAAATAAAATATTACTATATTTGCTTTAATATTCTGTGATATAGCTGCAATATTTAGAGAAGTATTGCAGCAACATTATACAATATTTTAATAATTAATTCAGTTTTATAATTACTAAAATATTATTTTTTAGCATCACATTCTAAAATACATACAATAAAGTTATAATAAAAAAACTTTTGAGAGTCTAGGAAGTATACTCAAAAGGCCTTGGAAATTTTCAGGAGATTCTAAAATACATATGATAAAGTTATAATTAAAAAACTTTCGGAAGTCTAGGAAGCACACTCAAAGGGTTTGGGAATTTCCAAAAGACTCGCCAACTCGTTTTGCATACATCTCCTCTACAGAATGAAATATTTTAGCCATATTGCAGCAATATTTTATGATGCTATGTTACAAAAGTTGAAGCAATATTGCTACAATACTAAAATTTTAATATTTTTTTGGAAATATTGCAATAATATCAGTTCTAATATTTTGTAGAAAATAATGCAATATTATAATTTAACAGATAAGTATGCAGTCTCGCCACGCGATAAACGTGTTTCTCGTAAGAAAAAAATATCCTGTAAGAACGAATATATAAATCAAGTTGACGATTCTCTTGTAGATTCTCAAGATCTTTCGGATGTACTTTTTGGACCCTCGAATGTTTTTTGGCTATAAGTTTATTTTGGAATGTCATGCTAAACAATATTTTAGCAATTAATAAAACGATTAATTGTCGAAATATTTCATAATGTTGTATTAATATATTTGCAAGATTTTTTAAATATTGCAGTAATACCGCAGAATACTTATAGCAATAGTTTATTTTAGCTACAGGAATGAATATTGCTACAATATTGCAGTAATGTTTTATGAAACACTGCAATATTTAAAATAATATTGCTATAATATTGTTGCAATATTTCATCCTATAGGGATACGTTTCCACAGTTTCTGTTAAATGTTGAAATATATAGTATTCTATTTTTCAGTGATAAAGAAAGAAAGAAATTTAATCTGAAAAATAAATGATGTTCCTCATATGTTAATGAAAACTAATAGCATCATCATGTTCAGCAGATCGAAATCTATAAGATTTGTTATAATAAATCATTATTTTATACTAAAACAATAGTTAAATTTGGAATTATATAGTGTCAATTTGACATAAGAGTAGTGGCGACTGAAATAAAATTAGATTAAATTTGACACTATCGATTTAACAGTGTCGCTTTATGTCTAATAGATGATATATATTTATACAGAATAACATTGATAACTTTAATAATGTTTCCTCGAAAACAGTCTTTCTAATTACTCACGATTAGTTCAAAATTGAGTCTTACATACATGACGCTACATCGTCTTTATATACTTTTTATTATCCATATAGCGTTAATTTTATCATTATTTTGTATATATTTTATATACATATAGGAATATGTAAAAAGATGTTTATATTATATTATTGGGAGTACAAATTAGTTCGGTCCGTCCGGAGAATACGGCGAGTGCAGTAAAACATCCCATTTGAGTTTCCAAATATTTTTTTACGACTTTAGCGACATGAGGCCGAGCGTTGTCATGAAGAATAAACTTTATCATGTCTTTGCTCGTATTCCGGCCGTTTTTCTCGCAATGCACAGCTTAAACGAATCAATTGTAGCCGATACCGATCGCCCGTAATGAAATCGCCAGGTTTCAGCAGCTCATAGTAAACAAGACCCTTTTGGTCCAGATACAGAGCATGATCTTCGAATCATGAATGTTCGGACGTGGTGTTGATGTTATGGTCGATGGCACGATTGACCGAGCTTAGCATAGTATTTTCTTCTTGGAGTTGTCGTAGAATATCCACTTCTCATCTCCAGTTACAGTCCGCTGCAAAAAACCTTTTCTCTGTTGTCTTTGAATCAGCTATTCGCAAGTGAAAAATCTTTCAATATCTCTCGATTTTCAGTTCATAAGATACCTAATTTCCTTGTTTTTGAATCATTCCTATGGCTCTCAATCGTACAGAAACGGCTTGTTGAGTTACCCCCAATGATTCTGCAAGCTCCGTTTGACTCTGATCTTCTTCGAGTAATGTCTCTAATTTTTTGTCTTCGAATTTTTTTGGCTATCCAGAGCGAGGCTTGTCTTCAACGCTGAAACTTCCATCCTTGAAACGTCGAAACCATTCTCTACATGACTTATGAGTTGGAGCAGTGTCACCATAAACTTCGACAAGCATTCGATGGGCTTCAGCCGCACTTTTTTCCAATTAAAGCAGAAAATCAAAACTTCCCGCAAATGCTGCTTGGTTAACATAAAATTCAACATTTCAAACACAGTAAAAATCAAGGTTTTTGTATGAAACTCAAAGCGATATAAACTGAATATTATTAGCAGATTTAACCTCTCTGAAATCGGCAAAATCAGCTGTCACTATGAATCATTCACAACAGCTGGAGCTATCTTTAGGGAAACGGACCGAACTAATTTGTACTCCCAATAATATGTTATTAATATATTTATGTTATTGATATGTTATACATTTTGAATTACATGTGTGCTAGATTACATTTTTAAATAATTGTTATAATTATATAACGTAAGAAAGAAATATATGTTTGTTTTCTTAAAGAACCCTCAAAATTATGTGACAATTATATCTTGTCTCTATAACCTTGAAAAACATTATTCTTCTTATATACTTCCTAAGTCATATTATAGTTACATTTTGATTTGCTGGGCATAGATACACGGAGCGGTTGTGCTTCTCACATTATGCTTCTATTTGGCGCAAGACACTATCATATCTTTTAATAATTATAAATATTAATTTATTATTACTTTTTATAATCTAATTTTTATAACCCAAAGAAGAATGTCGACAAAATCGATTTTTCGAAATAAATCTTAAATTCAAGTGTTTTTTTTTTATAATTGAATAGTATTGAATTCAGATATGAGGTTAAAAATCAGCAAAATTCTGGAGAAATGCCTTGAATTTAAAGATGATGTCAGTAATGTGCGTACATGATGCTGGATACTATCTTAATAAATCTCTATTTTCCCAATAACGTACACAATACTTGCTTGTATCTAGATGAAATTAGATGATTATATAAACTTTACATTTACTAAAATATATATTTATTTTCAGCGCTGATTTTTGACATCATAACTGAATTCAACATCCTCGAAAAATTATAAAAGTATTCTCAAAGTTTATTTCGGCAAAAAATTGACTTTTTCGACACCTTTTACGTCTTAATTTAAACTTAAGTGATAAACTCTTTATTTTTTATTACTTGACGCTTAAATCATCGGTATTTGTACCTAACCACTTCAAATATTCAATATCTTAGTGCAATAATTTAGAATAAAGTTTTAATATTGATTTGTTTATCGTATGTTTTATATGGTCTCTATGTATATAGCAGTGCATCAATCAAATTTAACAGAATAACCAAATAAACCAAATAAACGATTAAATTAACAAAGCTATAGAAAACTAACTATATATTTGGAATTTACATAAGCGATTGACGTTTTGACTATGTACAGTCTTTCAAAATCTATACAGAATAATTTAACTTCTGTTACAATAGAGAATGAAATGTCTTATAAATATAAAAAAACTTTTGAAAATAAATAAAAAAGAAACCAAATTAGTTAGGACAAATTTTCCAAAATTTTTTTTATAGATATGATCTTAATTTATGCTTTCAACTTTTACTTTGTACTCACTCTTATTTTCATGATTCATTCTTGGAAGACATTAACGATGGAAATCAAAATTTCAGACTGAATAAAGTCTTTTATACATTTGATCATGACAGTTTTTGTAATTTTTTTTCTAAAGATTTTATTTTTTGTTACATTTCTTATCCAGATAACATGCATATTGCATAAGATATTTAAAAGACGTCTTTTAAATATCTTTTAAACATAAGACATCTAACAGATGTGTTTTAGATATTTTATGCAACATAAATTATCTGGGTATTTTTATTATTAGTTGAATTTTAATTATTTAAATTTGAATTTTTTGATTGAAATGATATTTGATGTACATATAAAATCGATTTTCGTTAGTAAATGCTGAATCTGTTATTAGATGTTTTATTCTTGACTATAATTTAAAAAATGTTTCCTAATTATAATAATTGAAAAGGAATGAAAAAGTAGATCAAGACCTCCATGTCTATAAAAAAAGGAATTATAGAAAATTTGTACTAATTTGGCCTCTTGTTGATGACTTATTTTCAAGCGTTTTTTATACTTATACTACATTTTATATTCTGTTGTAACATAAGTTAAATTATATTTCATGTAGATTTTGAAAAAGGCTCTGCACAAATGTCTTGAAACGTCTATCGCTTATGTAAATTTGAAATATATAGTTATTTAAGCATTTTTCCTACATCTTTGTTTATTTGCTCGTTTATTTGGTCGTTCTTCTCTTAAACTTGTTTATGTATGCTATGCAATGTAACTTTATTGTTATGGTTTGCTGTATAAATATGTTTTTCTTAATTCCTGATGCTAGTGTAATGTGAACTCAGCACCTTCATCTTTAATATTAATTCTTCTAAATAAATAAAGGGGAAATAGATCAATAAATTAATAATAAATTAGCATGTGTATATAGCATATATCCAAATTTGTTTTAATAGTAGGAATATCATTATTCATGTTCATAGAGATCATGATTTTGCAGAAAGTGAAAGTTGATGAAGACTGTGGGATAAAGAGAAACTGCTACTGAGTTTTTCCATTTGGAATTAAGGCTAAAATTTCCATTCTGTACGCTTGTGCGAATCTTCACATCCAGTAATCGAAAGGATACGAGAAACATCAAAATGGCATCACAAGATATCATCTTTATAAAGAAGGAAGATCTGATCAACGCTGTAACATCAATTATTTATTCAAACTCCACGCCGCTTATTAATGATGTTCAGCCAGCTACCACATTTCTTTCTTTCTTCATAAATTTTCCTGGCGAATTTTCTCCCTACAATGCAATAGAGGTAAGCGACGCAAATGTAACAATTGTATAACTATAATCAAAAGAGCTAGTTTTCTATAAATGATAAAGTATACTTACTCTTAACATGAACATACTTTCCACAAGAATGAATAAGTGAATGAGTGACAATATTTTTTTATGCTTTAAAAATAAAACTCTTTTTTTGAATGAATAACTAGATAAATATGGATAAAAATATGAGTGAATTAGAAGAATTATTACGAATTAAAGTTAGAAGTTTCTAAAGTAGACATTTCTATACATGCAATAATTATATGACTATATGACGAGTCTTAGATCGAAATTACATTATGGATTAAAATTTCGGTCTGGTTACGGTTATGATCTGAGGCTATCCAACTTTCGGTTCTAATTCTTTATATAACATATAATATATAACATATATAACATATAATAGTATATAATAGTATATATAACAGATAACAGTAACCATTACAGATATATAATTACTGAAAACTGAAATTGAAAAGGACCAAAATCCAAAATCCTAGTAACTGTATGATAAAGAATTGAAATCAAAGTTGGATTTAGCCTTGAATCGTATCCGGGATCGTATCCGGGAAATTTTTCAGATCAAGTCCTTGGTCTGTAGTAGTGTCAGACACGATTTATAATTGAAAAATTGCATTGCGTATGTATATGCATTTAAATATGTACAGTAAAAAAAATGTAAAGAACGATAAATATGAACAGTATTCTGAATATTTTCCGTTTTATAGTTACATTATGAGTTAAAAGATAAAATTAATTTCTGCTTCAAAATAAACAGCTCTGAATTTATTTAGTCACAATTTCTCGCGTTGCTCCGCGAATAAAATGATTGAAAAATAATTAGTAAACGTACGATGTGCGACGTTTCAATAAACAGATTTATTTATGATACAATTAATAATTTATAAATATGTAAATTTTTGCGTAATACATCTTGTTTTTTCAAAATTTTATGATTAAAATTAATAAAAGTAGGCACCATGATGCATGATTGATACATTTATGATGCAACATAATCGTAACGACTCTTGTTTTATAAAATTTATAAAATTATTACAATTTGATTAACCTTAACTTCATGAATTTCCTCATTTGCATATAAGCGCATCAATTTAGAAAGGAAATGTGCGTGCGTGCATACGCGTGCGTTATATACATATGTTTCCGGGTTAAATTTAACATATGAAACCAGACTTAAAATATAAACAATATGATAAAAGTTTGGATTGATGAAAATAAATGTATATTCGGTTAAAGTGGATCTTAATGCCTTAATATTTGTATGAAATTATGTACATATTTGATTCTGTAAACTAAGTGCCGAAATGTTTTTCGGTCTTGAAACGCAATTATCAGCAGAACTAAGGTACTAATATTATTTATACTAATATTATTTATTAAATTCACACGCAATTTTATAATTTTTGATGTTCATAAGCATCAAAATAAAAATCATAATTAGATATTAATGAAAATCTTAAATCTTAAATCTGCAAATAAACCCAATGTTTTGTGGCGCAATGTACTATTTACATGACTACAAGTATGAAAATCACAAATGCAAATTATGTGGACAATAAGGGCACAAAGAAGAATACTATGATATTCCCCAATCCAAAGCAAACAACTCATCTTAGATCAAACAAATTATCAATTATCATGATGCATGATGTGCTTCCTTTAAATCAACATCCAAATCATCGAAATTTCAAGTTACAGTTGGACACCGCATCCGACATTATAATTATATTCGAACACACATGGAGGACATTGAATCAAACTATCTTATTAACTTGCTGCACAAAATGATCGCATAACAATAATTCCTTATAAATATTGGGAGAATTCATCTGCACCGTTCAGTGCAATAATTATTTTAAAACAGATAAGGCCTTTATTAGGCGAGCGTTCAAAATTTAAATATTGTAGACACTGACTGATTCGAACTTGGCCTTGGGGAAATCTCTATCAACGCAATCTGCACCGCTATAAAGTTTCACGACAAGAAACACATAATCCAATCAAAATTTTCTAACATATTTATTAACACTCTGAGTCATTGAAGAAAAGTTAATCTGCACATAAAATCAGAAGTCAGAGTTTCGAGCGAAACGTAGACTATGCTGCCATCTATTGATCGACATTTGGACCGCTTCTAGAAAATGGATATTATTTCACCAATTGAATGTTTGGACTGGGCAGCATCCATTGTAGTAATAAAAAAGGTTAATGGCGATATCCATATGTGGTGATTACTCTACAGGATCAAGCACTGAAGCCATTTACCACATTTACCCATTGCCAACACCAGATGATACTTTTACAAAACAAGCAAACAAAAAGATATTCAATGTTATCGATCTGTCAGATGCTTTCTTGCAAATTGAAATAACGAAAGAATCAAGGAAAAACGAAGTCTTTTACAGCAGATTTAGGAATTTAGATTTCATTTTAAGTCGCAAAAATGTAAATTACTTATGAAATAAATCAAATACCTAGGACAAATCATTGATGAAGAATCCGTCTAGATTCTGCAAGAACAAAGGCAATTGCGCAAATACCGATTTTATGCAATGCAATCACATTCCGCTCTAAGCGCGATCAATTTTTATGACTTTATTATATACATGCACAAATGACGGAAATCACTTGATGAACTTCTCAGGACAAATTCTGTGCAAGTAATCTAAAGAATGTTAATAATCTTTCAACAAGTTTAAGAGCATATTTCAGTTGGATCTTGACTGACACATAATCCGAGACAATAAGAAATTATTGTTGCAAACGATGCGCGACCGCTTCAAATACAGGTACAGGAGCATGTATCTTACATTGATTCCCCGGAGTTATCAAACGTGCTAGAGCTGCTAGAATCAATTAGAGTTCCATTATCTTCATGGCTAATACTACTTGAGTCCATGGACCCGAATCCATATCGACTTCGCAGAACTAATATCTATCTACTTTTTTCTCATAATAGATTTCATATAGAAAATTGTTTGAAATCGACATGCAAAGCATAATTGCTGACTGTAGTTTCCACTCTCGAAGACTTATGCTTTGAATAGACTTTGCTCACCACGGGCTGCCCGAAATTCTCAATGATAATGGAACGCAGTTCACTGGTGGTACCTCCCAGAAATTCTGCAAAAGACAGGGTATCCAACATATTCGAACAACATCATTCACAATCTAATGAATTTGTGAAGAAGTTTGTCACAATCTAATGGATTTGTGGAGAAGTTTGTCTTTAAGCGTTACGTAAAAAAACTAACGCAAAAAGGAGGAAATGGTGAACAGAAAATAAATCTATTCTTTACTGCACTACAAGAAATCGTAATGCCCAAGAAGGAAAATCTTCCGCTGAACTAATGTATGGATGAAACCTCAGGACAACTCTAAATTTATTCAAACTACCTAGCAGTCAGACACCATTGAAATTTGTTATTGGTAGCCAGGACCGATTGCGGTTTTTACCGTTCCTAGACAGTGAAATACTCTCATTCAATCTTCCAACCATATAGTCGGAACAATAAAAAAAGGACTTCTGCATTTACTCTTGTGCTCGAAGTATTGAGAAAGTTCGTGCCAATGTTGAAGGAAAATTGAAAAAAACGCAGAAAATTTTAATTTAATAAATGTATACTAAAATTTAAATTTTAGTCGGCACGAACTTTCCGGACGACCCAATATATTGATAAAGAAATGTAGAATGAAAGAGAGAACTTAAGAAGAATTATGCTAGAATTTTTCAATGCAACGCTTGCAACGCTTACACCAGCACACTAATATTCATTTTTACGATATAAAAACTAGGTCACCACATTTATTTTGTGAAATTATCGATAAAATTGTAATGCTAAAATTAATCCATGCTAATGAGAACTGCCTTTGGCTTTTATTAGCACGAATACGCACCACATCCGTTTGGATGCACTGATACTAGTATAAGTGTTGTACTACCAATGAGATACTATTAATCTTCTGTTTTCATTTCATATATACGTTTTTTTTTTACCCAACGCTTATTGGAGTGAGTAGGAGTTAGTAGGAACCGACGCGGTTAAATCTCTAGTGATCGATGGAAAATTTTTTCAATCATTTGTGTCTAAAAAAATGATTATCTTTAGAACTTTTTTTCGGAAAATACCCCCCTCCCGCTAAATTTGTTGCTCCTAAGCATAGCCTAGATTAGTCTCCAGTGTAATATGCTGGCAATGCTTAGGCTTCGTATGATAAGAAATGTGGCACACGACACAGAGAATAAAGGAATGGAGAACATGTTGACGTTACTCCATAAACAAATGGACATGAATCTCAGATTATTATCGAAGCTAGAGGTCGCGATGTATAATGTATGGATAATGGCAAGATCCATAGGATCCATCTAAATCAAACGCGATGGCAAAATAGTAGAGAAACAGCCCACTGATTCAATTTCTCTCGAATTTCTCTATGAGGAGTTTGAGCTCCCAGTACCTTGCATTTCCGGTCCGGCAGTGATACCCCAAAAGACGACATACATACGCCGACACCATCAGAGGCAATTCAGGAACTCCCATGCCCCTGCGGCCTTATCGGAAATGGCTGTTAGAGACAACTGACCGCTATTTCCAATAGGACCGCAGGGACAGAGGGACTACCCCGGAGGACCTCATCTCGGACTCGACCGCCGAAATATTACGGGGACTATGTCTTATTCCCCACTTTCAGGTCGACCTCAAACAGAGAAGATGTTGTCACCGCGACATATACGATATCTTACGCTGAGGACATGGACGAGAAAGCAGCGACGTGTGAAAGATAGACCGAAGTAGACAAGCACAGACTACAGAATACTTCTTTTGTAGCAGAGTTATAATATATTGTTCGTATTGCATATAAGTGAAAACTTCGTTGTTGGTTAACATCCTTCCTTTCCTTTCCATTGCGCACATCACAACATGTTATAAAATATGTTATAGTGCACTTACATTGTTGAGTGAGAAATTATAATATTGGTGTAACATTATTGTTAATTGAAGTTAATTTTTTCCAATCTATCTATTTTAATCAACACTATTCTGCTTGCATTTATAAAGTATACATTTATTAATATTGGGGGAACTCTATATGAATACTTTGAGAAATACTCAGGAATTCTATACATAGACATACATAGGCATGTAATTTCTTGAGGTATTAATTCTTATTATGTTCTTCTATGAATTCCTACGAAATAAGAAAAAGAAAAAAGTAGAATACTTTGCAAATTTATTGAGTTATCTCGGAATTATTATACAATAAAATTTAAAAAAGAATCATTAATACGATTTAATTCCTCGCAATATTATATAAATATTACACAAATATCACAAAAATATTACAGTAATGCGACTATAATATGTTACAGCATTATCATAATAATGTTACAGTAATACGATTATAATATATAATATAATATATTATAGCAATATTGTTATGATCCATTTTCGCGGAAATATTAATATTAGTGTGATATTTCAGCAATATTTCTGCTATATTTCATTGTAATATTGCAACGGGAAAAATTGTTGTTGTTATATTACTGTAATATTACGTGTTATGTGAAATTAGATACATTAAGATTTTGAATGAAACTAATTTTGACTTTACAGAATTTTATATCAATCGCATATAAATACAAAAAACAAATTTAATTAAAACATAATAAATGTTACAAAAATAACAAAGTTGATGGAATCATGAGTTATATGAGATTGCAATAATTACATCCATGTTATATTCGAAACTGCTGAAATTTATTTTTGTGATATTTATTATGTTTTAATTGGATTTCTTCTTCTTCTTCTTCTTCTTTTTCATTAAGCTTTTGGCTTGTGTTACACCTCTCTCATATGCTTATATTGTGCATGCTGATTATTTAATTGCCACAAGCATATGGGACCTACAGTTTTAATGCCGGTTGACAAATTTTTCGAAAGGTATTTCTGTTAATTGGATTTGATTTTTGTATATACATATATATGACTGATGAAGACTTCAAAACTAGTTTCGCTCGAAATCTTAATATATTTAACACATTAAATTTTAATTATTTTTAACATCCTGTATTATAAGCTCGTTTTTAACCGAATTTTATTAAATCATTCGAATAATTATGCCAAATTTTATTATTAGAGTTTATATTATGTTGAAAATAATAATTTGAAGGTCTCGTTATATTATTATATATTATTCAAACGTAGGGAAATTTTTTTTGTTTGGATATATATTTGAAGTTTTATATCATTATATCATGTGAAAAAATATGTAACCTGTATAGAAGCAGCTTGTAATTTATAATTTTTTTGTTTTTTATATAGGTTTGTAGTTTTCCACAACTATTTGCGTTTTTTCTTTTATTCTGGATAAGGATTTTTGTTTTATACGGAAACGAAGAAAATGGAAAAATACGAAATGCGTGTTCTGTCGGTATTGCAGTCGACAACAGCATCCTCTTAAGGGGATCCTAAAGTCGTCTGTATTACCGATTCAGTAGGACTTACATACATATGATTTACGTGTCATTGATATATCACTACACACTACTACATCAATATCGCACGCACACGTACGTATAAATTTCTTTTCTAACTAATTAATCTTTTATATTAGATATCTAAGTCTAATTCTAAGTACACAATATTGTTTGTTCATGTAATCCCTAGCCAAACCAAGATTGTTTTATACGTACAAAGTATAAAACTTGTATAAAACAAATATTGTTGCGTGTCAAAAATCGATAACAAAACTGTAATTTTTCAATTTTTTTTCATTTTTTTGACATAAAGTCGATCGGTTTGGACTACATTATTGTTTATACATTTTAATTGTGAAGAAAGATTTTTAATGACAGAAAACTTATTCGAAAAATAATCAGTAAAACAGACGACTTTAGGATCCCCTTAAGAACATCTACGTTTACCATACGGCAATGACAGAAATTTTGTAAAAATGTATTTTCTCTTAGGCATTTTTTTTGACTGCGCTGCTCCTCTTCATCACTTTCCTGACGGTAGCAGGTAATGCTACCATCTTTTTCATCATCATATACTTCAAAAGATTTCGACGTTCCAACTACTTGGTGATCAGCTTGGCGGTGAGCGATTTGCTGGTCGGTTTAATAGTAATGCCACCAGCCATAATCTATCAAGTATCGGGTGATTGGTACTTCGGTTCTATCTCGTGTCACATTTGGCTCAGCGCCGACGTGCTCAACTGTACCGCCAGTATCTTCAATCTCTGCATGGTTTCCATAGACAGGTGAGTTAATCATTCAACGTTCTTCCATTAATATTCGAGGAATTAGAAGAAAAATTTAATGGCCAAAAGTGAAATTTTCACGAAAGTCGTGCCATCGGTTCCATTGATTAACGTTCCCACCGGATATGCAATTCAACATTATAGAATATAACGTTTTCGATCCAAGCGTTTACACTTGGATTTGGATTGGATAATGTTCTATTATTGATTGACGTTACCAATAGGAACATTTAATAGGAACATGTTATTAATTCAACTTAGATTGGTACAAATTAAATGCTGCTGGGATCATTAAATATACGCTATAAGATAATTTAATATTATATAACACGCACAAAAGAGCAAATTAATGCATACTTTATCCATTCACGTGAAGGTTAGTAAGTTGTTGACAATTTTGGTTAATTAATTCTCTAGCTTTATCAGATTGTTTTAATGTTTATGATATAAGACAAAGCAATCAGATGGGTTTAATCTTTAAACGGTAACGTTAAAAAAATCATACCGACGGCAACAACGATGATCTGACACTGCTGTCACGTTTTCGCTAATTTTATAAGTTCTTTATATAATAAAAAATGTATATGCAATATGTATGCGCGCGCGCATACGTATGCATAGTATTGTTTCGCCCTAATTCTGACCACCATCTATGTAACTGAATTAAAAGGGGGGTGAAAGAGAGAGTGAGAATGGAAATATTGAAACAGTCGCTCTGTCTTACAGGTGCACGCACAGAGGCGAGACCTACGAGTCGAATGCATCTTTTATTTGGCAGATTTTTAGTATCGATATTTCTTAATGTCACTTATCAATCTTCATAGAATTCAAGGATTGTTACAATTTTTACCAGTTTTATTTCTATGTTAAATTAGTCGGCATATAAATACTGACTAATTATATATAAAGATATATGAATATATATATATGAATATAGAAATTTTCTCATTTCTCTTTTTTATGTTAAAGATTCTGGCTGATTATGAAACCGCTAAAATATGAAACGAAGAGGACGAAGCTACGGATGTCGCTATACATCATCATCATTTGGTCACTAGCCATGTGTATTAGTCTGCCGCCACTTTTAACCATGGGAAATGAATATGAAGAAGTACAAAATGGGCCTACTCTTTGCGCACTTTATCAGCATTTTGTCTACCAAATCTACGCGATTGTAGGAAGCTTCTATATTCCACTACTCGTCATTATTCCGGTAGTATATTAAATAAGTAAACTTAGACAGCAAAATAATTTAATGTAATTAATTCTATTTATATTATTTATAAGAGGTATCTCAGAAAAAGTGTATTTCCTTTCACTGACAGATTCTGTGGAACATTTTAAGACGAAAAGTCTTGTACGAAAATGTCAAGGCTATAGTGCTTTTCAAATTATAAATGATTAAAGTTTGTCAGTAGCGTCTGAAATTCGCTGAAATTCAGACATAGTACGTTGCGCTATTATGAAGATACCCTTGTACATTGACTTGCTTTTTAAATATTGATAATAATTGATTACTGCAAAAATGTCTAACTGCCGAAATTCGGTTTCTTATTTTAAAGCGTAAATAATTGTATAGGTTAATATAATGCTTTAAAATAGGAATGCATTAATGATAGTAAAGTTTATCTACATTGATAATTTCATGGAAAAGATTAAATATAAAAAATTAACAAAATAGTAAATAATCAGAAAAAATATCACAAATATTAATCTGATGTTAATGTATTTGTACAAAGTTGTTGACATGTCTGTTCAGCAATTACGATGCAATATCAAAAGATAAAAGAAATAGTATTAATTGAATAATTAATATATAAAAAAAATTGTGCTTTCAAGATGAAAACAGTAATTTAAATAACGGGCGATTACAATAATATCGCGATAGTAAATGCGCGTTACAACTCACAATTTATTTCAAATTTCATTCTTAAGATAAAAATCGGACATTTCGACATTCAAGCCATCATCAACGAAGTTCAAACAATAACTTCTATTAATATATACAAAGAGCAGTTGCAATAGCATCGGTTCTAGAATGCAGCAGAATGAGCCTTTTCAATTTCATGTTTAAAAGGTGTCAATTAATTATTCGATTAAATGAACACCACTGCAAATTGTGATCGGATATTGATTAATAAAATATGTATGTTTCGCAACATTAATTTATAGTTATAAATTGCAGAATCTTTATATTAACCTGGATCTTTATTCTTGAAAAAAAAAACGTATACAAATAATTAGATAAATGTTATAGTTAATAGTATACATAACATATAATATTTTCCTAGTTTTCGGACTATATTTCTTTTCAAGAATAGGGGCATTGATCAAGCAAGTTACAACAGAATAATAAATAAATTGTGTTGAAATGAATGTATACATTTCCAAAATTCATACACTTAGGTATACTATTCTTATAGAAATATTTTTTATTTTTTAAATATTTTGTTTAGATAAAGAAGTAAGATAGCTAAATTTGCAAATTTTAAATGTTTTTCATATTCATACATATTTTAACCCTAACTCGCTGTATCTATTTTTAGGTCTACTTCGATCAACTTCGATTAACTTTAATTGACAATTAGTTCATTGGAATTAATCAATTACATTTGTCAATGACAAATGTGATTAGCCAATTCCAATGGACTAACCGTTGATTAAAGTTAATCAAAGTCGAAGTGATCCTTAATTACTTTCCCTGCCATATCGGGGCCTGTAGAATTTTGTCACGCTATATCTTTCAGTTGAAAATAAATATATTTTTTAATTTAGCACATGCGGAATTGATACATCAAAAATAAAATATAAATAAGAAATATAAATAAGAATCAAATAAAATATTTCTTTTTCAAATAATTATAACTAATTTAAACAAATTTAGGTCAAGGAATTGAATCCTTTTAACTCGAGAACAAATCTGTGATCTTATGGGAAGTTATAGGGACGAGATATAAAGCTAGAATTAAAAGAGATTATTTGAAATTTAAGATTTTTATAATTTATTTTTAGAGTTGAATTACAAAATATAGTTGGTTACAAACATAAGACATATTTAAAGCTTTAAAAAAAACTTACTTTAATTAATATGATAGATTTAAAATAATAACATATTTTATTTAATATTCCAAACTAATGATGATAGATATTTGTACTTAAAATTATAACCTCAAATGATAATATATGTATTTTACTTGATTTAGTTTAAAAAATGATAAATGTGTTTTATTTAACTTAAAATTATAATCTAAAAATGACAAACATATTTTACCTAGTTTATTTAAAATTGAGAACTGCGGATGTAATAAACATATTCACTTAAAAAATATGATAAACATATCTTTCTTAAGAGTATAGTTTAATATATTAATTCAGCGCGATAAAATTAAAATGCTAAATATATTTCAAAATTTACTTTTTGTATACTGAAGTTTTAGTAAATTTTTCATTGGTCATTCATAGACAAGTTTGTATGTAGTAAGCAGATTGAAGTGAAGAAATTGCCTTTGCATGTATATTCATGTTATAATTAATTAATAGATTATGTACAGATGGAGCGAAGGATGGATAAAAAATATATAAATATTTAAAGTCATTTATTTTTTTCGGAACCTTATTTCGGTGATTACAGCGAAAGAAGGAGGAAAGAAATTAAAGAAGAAATTAACTAGGATTTTGTAATAATCAAGGGAATCGGGGAGAAAAGCATAAAGAAAATCGATTTTGGAAATCACTGATCGAATTTCATCCATCAGAACATAGGCTTTGATTATATAGGGTTTGTCGAGAAGGACGTGGAAATTTGAAGAAATTGAGAAAATAAGGAGAGAAAAGAGTTAAGATTGCCCTAGTGGTAATAATATTTAAAGTGGGGAAGAGGAAACTCATTGAGGAATTCTATCAAAGAAGAAGAAGACGCGGGAAAAGAGGGGCGAGGAGGTTCAGAAATTGAAGGCTGAGGGGTAGAGGAGATAAATCCGAGATTCTTTCCGTTAGGACTGATGAGGGTGAGTTTGGTTGAGGTGAAAAAGGGGCATGAGGGGATAGGAGAGAAACTCGTTTGGATTCGAAGGATGGTAGGACGCTAGGAAGTAGGACTAATGGGGTCACAGAGAGAAGGGGACAGAGAAGGAGAATAATAATTGGGTTAATAATCACTTAAATCTACGTTTGCTTGACTAGGTTTATTTTGTTCATCCTGAGCTGTCTCTCTTATAGCCTACGCTCGGTTGCGGCGGTTCTTTATGTGCTTCTCGTATACCTTTGATTTACATTTGTACGGAGAACATCCACTAAAATTTATCGCGAATTAGTAAATAAATAAAATTAAAAAAAAAATGAATAAGCAAAAAGAGAAAATGACACACTATCAATTTTCGCGGAACATGCAAAAGTCATGGTTTAAACACCGAATTCTGAGTAACAAGGATACGGATCAAGTCGATCTTGATCGAGTAACCTGTAATAGCTCTACGATAATTCGTACGATAGGAACTCTAGCGCATGATGAAAATAATAATAAATAAATTCTAAGACTCAAGGGTATTCTTTTCGAATTAAAAAAAAAATTAAAAATAAGTAAGATTTAGATTTATATTACTTGTTAAGTGTATGAGCCGAACGTTATGAGCTAATTGATTGAAGAAGAAGACTTTATTTCTCAGGAGTAGAAGCGATCAGATATCTTGAAAGTGCATAAAACTCAATCGTACATTAACTAAGTTAACGAAAGACTTGATTAAAAAGACTGATTAAAAAGATTGCCCCGAAATAACTGATGAAACTGGATCGGTCATAGAATAAATGAATAAATGATGGATTGATAGAGAATCGACTGACTGGCTGAATGTCAACTAACTTCGCGATTGCGAAGGATTCTCTTTATATTCGATTGTAGGGATGAAGGTATCGCGTACGGGATGATTTTATTTGGGATTAGGATTATAGGATTGGGATTAGGATACAAGTTGCGAATTAAATTTTAGTATTGGTATTGCTTGTGGTGTTCAACTGTTAATTGACGATACAAGATGTTTTCGTCATTACAATTTATCGAGTGTAATAAATTCGGAGAGGATGAGTCAACTACGAACGGGAAGAAACACTTGTATTCAACAACTTTAATCTTACTGTTTAGAAGATCTATCACCCAACACTTGCAAAAAGTTAGTTTAAATCGTACTTCTCGACTCTTCCTGTCAAAATAATAGAAGAGAATCTGCCATCTGCTCCATCGCTATCAATATTTCTTGTGGCATAAATGTTGATCCACAGATGTTTTATAAGCGGCTTTGATAATGAAAATCTTTATAAAAAATCTTTATAAAAAAAGGCCTGTAGAGTCTGGGACGTAATAATTTACGATTATTTTTTTTCTAGTTTCTCCATTATTCCTTCTTCATATCTTTGTATTGAATTAGTTGATAAGAAAGTGCGCTTGATTATTTGTCTTACATTAAAAATATTATTAAATTGTATTCCGTAACATTCTATTGCTAAATCGCATCATTAAAAAATCGTAAAATAAATATCATAATTATTTAATAAAATATTTTTAACACGTGAAAAGAAGAAAAACGTGGGAATTGGACAGAAAAAACGCAACGGAAAGAAGAAAGAGCGCGAATAAGATGATGAGCAGGGAGGCCCACAACGGGAATGAAAAAATAATATAGTAAGTAAGGGAAAAAACGCAACGGGAGGGAGAGAGAAAACTGCATAGTACTACAAAAGATGGGGGAGGGGAAAGGAGGGAACGAGAGAACACTAATGGGTTGAAAAGAAAACACAATGGGTAGGAGGGAGAAACAGCAAAACCCTCTTTCCCGTAGACCCTTCATTTAACGCATTTTCTCCTTCCTTGCTCCTCAGATCCAACATCTGTGACGCACTTCCTCCTTCTTTGACCTTACATATACTCATATACACATATACACGCGCGCTCACACCGCATATACATATACGCACATAGTGGGTTAGAATCGGTGTAGCTTACTTACTTAAATACAATATATTATGTAATGATGCATTTTTACAACCTTTACATACGTGATGTCATAGTATAAGTGATTTATAAACTTTTTAACCTTTTACTGCATAAAACTACTAAAACTTAGTAAGATAAATTTGTTATAAAATTTAGATAAACAGATGTCGGTTTTGAAGCATTAAATTTTGCCTGATTCACACGAGACACCGTGAGGCTGCTAGTTGAGTAGTTATTGAACATCGAATTGACAAACAAGCGTGCGATTATATAGTTTAACGTAAACATATTAGATTTATACTACCCCGGAATCTTAAATTCAAATGCGTTGCGTTTTCGAAACTTAAAATTGTAAAACGATTGTAATTGATAAAATACATATATATGAAACGTTGCTGTGACGTGACATATGTGAATTGTCGCTTAAAAAATACTAAATTTATTTTTTCTATTCTTGAACATTGTCAGTATTATTTCGAAACATTTGCAATGCGTAGCACAGCATGGTTTGTTTGTATATTACCAGCTATCAGCATAATTACGTAGTATTTATTATTTGACACATATTATCGCCATGTTGCTATATATGTGCTGTTGACTGCGGATAGCATGCAAACGATGACAAGTTGCCGGATTGCCGCCGATTTGTTGACAATGTTCTGTTTGCTGATAACAAATTGACAACACCAATTGTTGTCAAGGAAGTTGATGCTGATACGTTGCCATCAAGAATTTGAATTCCATTGAGTTTAATGCGACAGATATAATGCTGTCTCATCTTGTCCTGAGTTTGTCGAAATTAGCTGCAACAATTTTCAGCAACATGTTACTGCATTCGGCTGTTCAGGATTTATTAATGTTTTATTGATTTCATATAAACGCATAACACATAAATATATAATATGTATCATAAGTATCCATTAATAAAAAAAGATTATGTGAATAGATTTTATTGCTATTTAACATCAAAATTATAACATTATTTGTAATAGTATTTATAAACAGTATTTATAAACTCTGACTAGAAACGTAGAACATAAATACATACACACATATACGTACGTACACGACGGCACGTTCTCTGGATTAGTCTCCGGTGAACTTTTTATAACATTTGAAATGTTATCAAACAGTAATAAATATAATATTCAAGATTTTTGAGAAAGGATAATTATAGATTGCACAACTTCGGATTAAAATGATATAATAGCTGTCTCGTAATAATTTGTTATAAGGAGCAGAACTTGTGTTGCAGAAAGACGCAAGCAAATTTGAATTTGAAAAAAAAAATTTGAATATTTATTTATATAAATAAAAAATTATTTATATAAATTATTTATATAAATAAAAAATCAATAAAATAATTTGTTTAAATTTTTTATTAATTTTTTATTAATAGATATTTGTGATTATGTGTTTGAAACATCATCAATAAAACATCAGTAAAGGTGAAATTTTTGATAATGCGTTAAATTCATCTTGAAGACCTCTACATTAGTATGAAAAAATTGTAAAGTGCTATTTAAAAAATTCAAGATAATTTGAAATTTTTTATTAAATTTTTTTATGACAATGTTATAATTCGCAAACAGATAAATATTTACCCTTGATTTTTTTTTTAACTGTCAAAGCTTTTCTTTAAAAATCATGGCGGACTGTTACGCTGAACAGTATACATCTCTATAGCACAAAATATTATAGCCAATATTGCAATAATATTCTCCTATGTCCGTTAAAATAAAATATTGTTGCAATATTTTACGGTATTGTTGCAATATTTAAAGAACTGTAGACGTATTGCTGCAACATTATGCAGTATTTCAATAATTAATATAATTTTATTAATTGCTAAAATATTATTGGTTATCATGATGTTCCAAAATATATACAAAAATCTTATAATAAAAAATATTGGGACCCCCGGAAATACACTCGAAAAAACTTGAGAATCTCCAGGAGACTCGCCAACTCAATTTGCATATACCTTTTCTCTTATAGGACTCCTAGATGATTTTTTTCTTACAAGAAGCACATTCCAGGAAGCACCATTTCATAACAGGATTACAAACTTACTTATTGAATTATAATGTTACAGCAATATATTATAATACTTCTAATACAAAATATTAAAATTAATATATTTCACAATTATTGTTACAATATTTCCAATAAAATACTAAAATTTCAATATTGCAGCAATATTGCAGCAATTTTTATTTTTAATAAAATATTGCGCACTATTAAAATATTGTTGCAACAATGTTGCAGCAATGTTTTGTGAAATACAATCTTTCAAAGTAATAATGCTGCAAAGTCGCTGTAATATTTTGTGCTGAAAGGATATATATAAAATATTTTTTATTATTTTCTTTTACATATTTTTTTGTTGAATCTTTAATATACTGTTAGAAAGTATAACGATTGGCATAATTTTTGGGACATCTTCGACAGTTTAAAAAAAGTTGGAAAGTAATTACTCATTTGTTTGACTCAAGCTACAATTAGCAATAATTAGCAAAAATTGGAAGAAACTTTTTTTAATAAAAAATTTAATTTACTTTGATTTTTTAAATACCACAATGTAATTTTTTCATACATTTCGTACATTTTTTTATAGTATTACCATATTAAATAAGTAAAAATGTTGCAGTGACATTACAAAATTGCTATAATATTAGGTGTAGTAAAAAGAAATCCATTATTTTT
>NW_012130111.1:1448944-1455782 GCF_000143395.1 Atta cephalotes | reverse complement strand
TCAATTTCATGCAAAAATAATGGATTTCTTTTTACTACACCTAATATTATATGGTAATATATCAATAATATGGCATAAATATTACTACAACATTAAATATCCGCGAACTGAAACATTTCTGCATTATTGTGGTAACATTCTAGTAATATTTACTTCCATAGTATGCGTTTGAAGAACGTGCTGTTAGCATTATTACATTATCTAATTCTTGTTTTACATTTAATTACAAGAAAAATAAAATGAGACACAATAATGCTTATAATGCTTTCATCGAATGTAATCCAAGAATATAATGTATCCCTAACTTAATTTTTAACACAGAATAAAAAATTTTACTGTTAATTTAGGCCATGATATACAATAATATTGAAAATCTATAGTACAATTTTTTTTTGTCAATATATCAGAAACAATCACCTTACATTTATCACCGAACCTTATTTTAGGGAACCTGTTTGAAAATTGTATCAAGTGAAATCATTTGAAATTCATGAGTAAAAATTCTCATAATGCTGCAACTTTTTTTTTATCCTGTCTGATTCTTACTTAGGAGAAATTTAACTCTCCATCTATTGGTGGTGTCGCGGCCTACTACTACTCGCAGCCACTGTAATTTGACTTGTAATATTTGAACAATATTGCAATAATATTGCAGTGCGATATACCATATAGTAATATTTACGTTATATTGCAATTACATATCATAAATCTTAGTAAAATTACTATAATATGTATTATATTAATATTATATTATATATTATATTAATATTTTACAATGTATAATATCTCAGTAATATATTCGTTATATAGTATTACTTATTGTAATATTATACTGTAATATTATACTGCAATATTATACTGTAATATTATTGCAATATTACATGCTGTATGTAGATTGTAGGGGTCTTTAAGAAATTCAATATGATTTTATATCAAATCTAATATCAATTTAATATTAAATTTGTAGTATTATTTGAAGTAATAATATTTATATGCTCTATAAATAGTATTTAAGATTTTCAAGAAGGGATAATTACAGCTTGTATAAGTTTGTATCGAAATAGAATAAAAGCTGCTATGCATAATAATTTCTTAAAAAGAGCAGAACTTTATGTTGCAAAAAGACGCAAGCAATTTGAAATTTGAACATTTGCTTAGATAAGGAAGTTATAGTTTGTCTTTATATTGATGCCTCTACAGCACGAAATATTGCAGCAATATGTTAATAGCGCGCAATATTATAAACATTGCAGCAATATTGAAATTTTAATATTTCATTGAAAATATTGCAACAATGTTGTCAGATGTTGTAATTTTAATATTTTGTAGGAAATGTATTGCTTTATATTGCTGCAATATTATAATTCAATACGTAAGTATGCGGTGCCGCCACGAGATGGACATGCTTCTCATAAGAAGAAAATATCCAGGAGGTCTAAGAAAGTATATGCAAAATGAGTTGGCGAGTCTTCTGAAGATTTCCAAGCTCTTTCGGATGTGTTTTCTAAACTCCTGAATGTTTTTTTATTATAATTTTATTGTGTGTATTTTAGAATGTCATTTTAGAAACAATATTTTAGCAATTAATAAAACTGGATTAAATATTACATTACGTTGCAGTAATACATTTGCAATATTACTCTAAAAATTGTAGCAATATTACACAATATTTCAATTTTATTGTTGCGGACATATACCGAAAAAATGTTACGGTTGTTTCAACCGAATATGATAATTTTCACCCATCAATATATTTGGTTGTGATAACTGTAAAGTGGACATATTTTTACAGCTATAAAATGATATGTCAATTTTATGGTTATCACAATCATATAATAGTTCTTATACTCAAATTTATAATTCTTATAACCAAAACATGTATAATTAATGAGCAACTTTCGGTCGTGGCAATCATATCCGTTTTTTTGTAGAAATATTATTACAATATGCAACAAATTGCAACAATATTTTATGAAATATTACAATCTTTCAAAGTAGTATTGCTGCAATGTTGTTATAATATTGATTGTCGTCAATCTTAGTGTTTGAAATACAAAACACAGAATATTTTTATATGCGATAAATACAAAATACGAAATACAATTGTCTTACAAATACTATTTTTCAAATAAAAGTATTTCAATGTGCACAACTCTGCTTGTAAGCCTATCTGATGGCATATAATAAAATAAGCGATGCTGTCTTCAGATATGGCGACTAATTGAATTTGTGATAATAAATATGTAAGATCAAATGGACATGTCTCGTGTTATAATCGGCATTAATAATTTAAAAAATAGTTACTCTACTTAGACGTTAATTGGAACGAAATTCTTTAATTTTATAGAAAGAGACATGACCTTGCATCTCGCATGATTGCAATTCTAACTCTGACACACATTACAGTTTTCGCTACTATTAGGGTGACTATAATTGTTACTCAGATAATAATTTCTCATCAGAATTGTATCATAAATGCGCGCATGTGTATTACTAATTATATTACAGATAAACTACAAACTATTCAATGCCGCGCGCGATAAATCTGCCATGAATTATCAAGTGGGTCGATTTGACATGGAATTGGAGCCCGATGTTAATTCACCTTTCGATCACCATAAGATTATGTGTTCAACGAGCTGTCCACGACATTCCTACAAGAAGTGTGTAAGGCTAACCAGTTTACCAAACACACATATAAAAAATACCATTGCATCTACAGTAAGTCATATATGTTGTATATTTGTTATAGATTTAATTTTTATATTGATTTTACATCAAAAGAATGAAATAAATGTTTATTTTACAGACAATTAAAGATAAAATTTGAGTTAACTTAGAAAATTATTTTTAATCACAAATGCAAGTAATGATACATAAAGATAAAGATACATAATTTAAACATTTTTTGACCATCAAGATAAAGAAATTTCTTTAAAATAAAAAATTTATTTTTTTTGTAAATTATGTTCGAATTCTAATTTTTTCTTAGTCCATTAATGTTCAATTAGACGCGATTTTTAAATTTCAGCGGATTTATTTGTTATGTTTTAATGTTCTTAAAAACATTAAGCAATAATAATTTTTTATGTAAAATTTCTTGCTCTTTCAGAATCTGCCCTTAGAATTTATAAAAAATAATTTTAAAAAATTATAGCAAATTTTTTGGAAAGATGTAATTTTTCAATTTCAAATTTTTTAAATCGATTTATTTTAATCGATATTTATTTATAGAAATGATATTAGGATAGTCTTGAAAAATCAAAATTATTTCCATGGATCTTAAACTTGAAAACAGAGATCTTAACTGTTATAACTAAACTTTGGAGGGGTATAAAATCTCCAAATACCTCTAAAGTTTTGCTCCAGGACTTTGGAAGATCATCACATCTTATATGAAAGTATAATTCAAGATAAATCTTTTTTATTAATATAATATTAATTATGAATACTGCATAATGCTTCTTGGCTATATACTGTATACATATATGTCACGGAAAAATTTGTCGGATATAGTATCACAAAAAAGTTTAAGTATCATATTTTTCAATATTTCGGAAAGTATTATTATGTACAAAACATTCTGAGAAAAAGATTTCATTTTACTTTCTAATTCGAAGAAGTATGTTAGAACTTCCAAAAAAATAAGAAAATTCACGACAATCAAACACTATTCATAAGTAGCAAGGACACTCAGATAAATCAAGCATTTCGAAGGAATGAAACGCTTGTCCACGTTCATTCTGGGTAATTCTGAGAACGAATACAAAATTAAAATTAAAAATCACTGATGCATATGTACAAGTGTAGTAAAAAAAGATTTATTTCGATTTTTTGTATTTTCTCATATACAATATAAAGACTTTCTGAAGGTTTCTAGAGCAAAAACTAACTACATTTGGAAGCCTATGAAGAATTTTAATCAGTTTCACATGAGCTACAAAATATTAAAATTTAAAGCGATCCATAACCCATTTTCCATAAGATTTGTGCAGGATTCTTTGTTAAATAATGCAATTTTTATTAAAAAATTTTTCTTTTTTTTCTATTTTATATGTAAATAATTATTTATATATAAATAGTTATTTACTGAATGAATTATTTACTACAGAGTGAAGGTAATCCAAGGCGTCACTTCAGCAGCGAGCGCCGAGAGAGTCTTATACGGAACATGTTACAAAAATCGATAAGAATACTGAGGACCGGTAATAGTCGAGCCTGCATTTGTAATAAACGTCAGCTAAGGAGAAGAAAAAGTGAACGAAAGGCAAGCACTACTTTGGGCATCATCGTTGGTGCCTTCATTATTTGCTGGTTACCATTCTTTATGCTAGCACTAATTAGACCATTCTATAAACCTGATGCTATCCCGCATTCAGTATCATCCCTGTTCCTTTGGCTTGGTTATTGTAATAGTGCGTTGAATCCAATCATCTATGCGATTTTCAATAAGGAGATTCGCAAACCATTTATTTTAATAATGTGCTTACGCTGGCGCAACATCAACGAGTTAATGCGTGAGGAATATTATCAACGACAGTTCGGTGAACGAAGGACAAGAAATGATATTAACGGCGGCAATGATGGTACGGAAAATACCGAGCGGGCGGATCTCGATGATAATAATCAAAACATCGGCCATAATAATCATGATATCGACAATAACAATCAGAACGTTAATAACAACCAGAACATTGACAATAATAATCAGGATGTCGACCATAACAATCCAGATATCAGCAATAATAATCAGGAAATCGATGGTAACAATCAAGACATCAACGATAATAACCAGGACATTGGTAATAACAAACAGGATATCGATAATAAAAAACAAGAACCTGATGATAGCAAGGTTATAGTCAATAAAAATCAGATTATCATTGACATTGTCAAGGAGTCGGAGATATCCCGCTTCTGATCCAAGGCGTGTTCCTCTAATAACGAGGATTATGGTATTCAACGAAGATCATCATCGTACTGCATGGACATCTTTCAAGTTGTTGCTGAAGTTCATGCACCTTGTATAACAGAAACTCTTGTGTGATCGATCAAGATGGATACCAGACATGTTCCAGGAAGATTCAGTGGTGTTTGCTCCATATAATATTTATACATTAGCTAATTAATAATTCTCTGTTTCTGCTGTTATTTCCTACTCTTTTAGTACAGATATTTATATCATTTTTTTGTTAAAAATAGTTTATTTTTAATATATTGTTCTACTTTTTTGCCATCTTAATTTTATTATGTTGAATCTTGTTCCATTCTTTATTTTATTTTTTTCTATATTACTTTATTGCCAATAATTTTGTTGTTAAGAATCCGAATTAATTAACTTAGTTAATTTCGCAATCACAGAAAGTAATTAAATAAATTATTTTTGAGGTTGATCAAGAATTTCTAAAATTATGTTATGAAATCATATGAGAACTAAAAGACTTGCATAAATATATTGTCAATCTGACCTGTGCAAGAACTATATATGTTTACTCTTTTTTTAAAGATGTTATCCAAAAATAATTTTTTTATAACTCAAAATGTGATACATACAACTTTTTAATATTTAAAATTAATATATCAGCTATGTGTTAATATACAGACTATAATATTTTGTTTTTAAATCTATCTAATTTCTTAAATACCTTCCTTTAAATTATTATTTTTAAAGTCTTAAAAACATCTTTTGAAAATTACAATGTTGTAAATATATAAAACTTTTGATCAAGATTTCTTATCTTTATAGCACTTATTAAACATATTTTCAAAAGTACGTTTAAGACTTTAAAAATAATCTGTATAATTTTTTTATTCTTGACGACAGTAAATCTTTACATTAGGGGACACCTCGCCGCTAATCTTGACCTTGACATATATTATAGAGGTGATCAACTTATAAATTAATCGGTAGTTTCTTATAGTTTCTGAGATATTAGTTAAAGTGTAATTTTAATAGAAAATTTTTTTAGTAAATCTGCGTCAAGGAAAGTTACCGAAATTAATTTTGAAAAAAAGTAACGGTAAATTATCTTACCTACTGTTAATTATAAAGAGTGTCGGGAAATTTATTAAAAGAATGGAGTCGAAGCGCTATAAGCTTCAAAATGACATTTTTTCGTAATTTTTTTGGGTTTTTCTACACGTGTGAGTAGTATACATAAGATATGATGTCATAGATAATAGAATAATCATCAACTTTAACGATTAATATGTTGATTCACGGGGGAAAACACTTTTGCCACATTCATTTCGTGCAAAATCATTTTGCAGCAACTTTTTGCAACTCTTGACTGCTGAGATTATTGAGTCGATGTTGAGTCAGTTAAACAATGTTGGTAATTTCTATGGGTATATGAATAGATAGTTATTTCATGATAAACGATTCTCCAACCAAGTTTTGATTGTCACAACCAGATCACGCATAACTACATATTGATGTAATTGAGACATCAAGTAAATAAGTCATATGAACCATACATATATTTACCACACAAAAATAACTACGATGTAACTATATTGCTTGCAATTAAATATTTCTGGTTATATGAACCATATCTTTTTTCGTGTAATCGTTGTAATTATATATAAAATATTATAAATAATTATGTATAAGCAATTTATATTTCTCCAAATTTGATTTTTTTCTAAAATAAACAACGCGAAATTATGCGTTTAATTATTTTTTACATTATTATTATTTTCACGTTTTCACATTATTATTATTATTTATATTACACTAAAAAGTAATTTTAGTGTAAACAAAAGAAAGAAAGATGTATGAACATGTATGGACACATTTTCATATATATATATATATATATATATATATAATAAATAT
>NW_012130111.1:1443265-1444990 GCF_000143395.1 Atta cephalotes | reverse complement strand
TTGTGTGTGTGTGTGTGTGTGTGTGTGTGTGTGTGTGTGTGTGTGTGTGTGTGTGTGTGTGTGTGTGTGTGTGTGTGTGTGTGTGTGTGTGTGTGTGTGTGTGTGTGTGTGTGTGTGTGTGTGTGTGTGTGTGTGCGTGTGTGTATTTTTAAATTATATCAAATATTTATTTATAAATATTTAAACATTATTTATACATATGATACGAAACAAATAGTGTTTTCTCTTGGGATATCTGAGTGTAATCTCGCATTACACCAGTTGCGAGTAAGTGCTGCATCAGTGCTGCACTACATAAGTGTACATACACCATGGTGTACACTACTTCATGCTATCGTGTTTAATTCTACTGCCGGTTGACTTCCATTTTCAAATTTTTAATATCACACTAATTCATCGTCTCTTTGAAATCGTATAGCAAAATCTCACTTCGTGCATAAAATTTGCACTATACTATAGCCATGGAAACACGTTATACTGAATGAGTTCGCCTATCACCAGCCAAGGAAACACGTTACACTTTCTGAATGTTGCACTGATGGGCGATAGTGCAACCAAGAGAAAATGCTATAATTGTCAGAGAGTATACCGATATCAATGATCTTTTTAAATCGGTTTAGGCTGTGTTCTGGGAGCATACTGTTAACACTATTGCGTCTTTCTATCTTAATCTTCTATCCTAATTCTTGTTTATGAGAGAATGACAAAACAGAATGATGCAATAGCGCTGATGGCGCACTTCCTAAACGCAGGCTTAGTGTAATATATAAAATCAAATGTAAACATAAATATTCATTGTAATTGTACTTACATGTATAATCAATAGCATAATTAATAAATATTCTATTATTTTCTCTAGTAACAATCATAACTTCAGCCATTAATTTACATATATCTTCTGATATCAGGGACAAATTATCAATTACATGAATGCATACTTTATCGTCAATTTTTTCCTGGAAATTATTTATATAAATTTGTAATAACAAAATCTATATTGTCCTGCAATGTGATACTTGATTTAAAAAATTCTAAATGTCACTTGTCTTCTAACAAACTCTTGAACTTCTGCCTGATAAAGTCCATGAGATTATCAACTTCTTCTTTAGTACGTTTCTCTATACTAAATACATATAATATAAATAAACTGTGGCTTCTAGAATACACCGATATGCACAAATTTAACATTTCGTCCATTTTGCCCTGTCATAAATAAAGTACAAGGTATGAGATAAATGAACAATCAGTCAGTGTGTCTACAAATTCTCTTTAAAAATACACTTATTCAAAAAAAAAGCGGTACGGCAGAAAAGTTGGAAAAATTTACGAAACTTCAAATCATAACTCGTGATCAATAATTATGACAGAGGAGTTAAGAAAACGAAAATGAAGCTTGAAGTCCGTACTTTGAGAATCTTCTAGTGCCGTTTGAGTGACATCAATTTTCTAATGGTTGATGATAGAGGACTTACAAAATTGACAAATAGAATCTTCTGTTACGGAGTAAAGCAAATGATACAGTAATGGGATAAAAAGGGCGTGAAATTTCAAAATCTTCCCTTCAAAAGCACTTTCGTGGAATTCAATATGATAATTTTTCGCCAAGTTATAACAATTCGTGGTGATTGGTAGACTCGTGCTATAGAGAGAGTACTCTTTATAATTTTGGCGTTCCACTCTTATCGCTCCACGGATTAAATTTAGAGATCTACTATATATATATAT
>NW_012130111.1:1434684-1438867 GCF_000143395.1 Atta cephalotes | reverse complement strand
CAAAATGCTATTTTCATTTTAAATACATATTTAAATACATATTTAAAATGAAATTATTTTAAATATTATTCAACCCTGATATTGATAAACATTACAGCACGAATATTTTTTGCTCCTAGAACCATAAAAATATTGACATCGAAAAATATATTTGATGATTATTTTTGGAGTTTCGTTTGTTAGTTGAATTCATGTATTGTTTATTATACATTATTTTATGGGCTTTTTATCTTCATGATTGCATTGTTTCGTGCTGTCTCTCGATTAATCTGACCTCATTGATCTATTGTAGGTAATTTATCAAAGTATGGTAAAAGTCATAAAATCGATTTTTTCCGATAAATGCTCATTGCAGGTTTCAACGGTTCCTTCGTTATCAATTAAATATTGATTGATTGAGCAAGTTATTTTATGAAAATACTTTTAAAATAATTTTATATAATATATATTAACTATTTTATAATTAATTTTTAATAATAGTAAAATGTTAGAAGTTCTATCAATTTAGATGAAAATTATATTTTTATTAATTAAAACTTTTTGTATTACTCTGTATGAATAAATTATTGATCTAGTATTTCAATACTCTGCAGAAATATATTTAAAAAACATAAATAGCTTGAATATAAAAAAAAATAAATACTTACATAGATTTATTTTTAAAGATATAATATATGTGTAGCATTGTGATAAAAATTTTATTAAGTTTTTTATTAATCTATCAACATTATTAGTTATTAGAAATAACACAATCAATAAATCATTTTCTGTATCTTTCATTTTTTTCTTTGAAATAAAAGATAGGTACATTTTGCATTCTTGGAAATTAAATTTTCAGGAGACATTTTTATTTCTCCTTTTTCACACGTTTAAACTTCAGTAAGTCCGCATGTCTTTCCAAAAGAGGAACTTCCTCCCTTTGACATCGTATTTCACGCAACGGTAAGTTATACGAAGATGCTCTTTGTTTAAACAGGGTTCGCGGATATAAGGTCTGTTATAAAAGGTCCTCGCCCTTGAAATTAATTCGCGAAGGAGACAAAGGCATCGCCCCTCAGTTTACTGAACGAATCGTGCGCGCGGTTTTACGGATGGCGAATCATTGATACACGGTATATAAACATTATTTGAGTAGAATGAAAATAATTAGTAACACATTATCGCAATTGCAGTTGGTAAAAAGATTCCTATGAGAAAGTTGTTTTTCTTTCAAATATTAATCAGGTTTAGATATGTTTATAACGAAGTTGTTAAAGAGTGAATCATTTTTACAAAAGAATTGATGCTTTACAGATCACATAACTATTACAATACTTAACTGTTAATTTTTTGTTAATTTATATAAGCTTATATTAATGTATGTATTCATGCAAATTTATTCTGAATTTTTATATTTTCAAAATAAGTTATTTATAAAATAAGTAATTTATATTTTCATAAAATATTTATTATAAAATATTTTGCACAACATTTATATATAAACATTTATATATAAATACTTCGCAAAATACGTTGCAACAAATACATAGTATGACGAACGGCGCGACGCGGCGACGTATCTATTGATTTTTAGGAAAGAGGGAGAATGAGGGATGGAAACAGTGGGGATAAAAGTGGTCCGAGAGAGGGGGGGGGGGAGGAGAGAGAGAGAGAGAGAGAGAGAGAGAGATCGTCTCTTCTGATCATTGCTTAATTGTCGTAAATCTCTCCTTAAAAATGGATTACTTATCTTTTTAAATAAGAATTCTTAAAGTTTAACAAGAAACATATGAAATGGTATATCAAATTTAAATTTCAATATTTTCTAAATATTCCGCTTAGAAAAATAATAGACATTTTTAATTACATTTTATATATTTTTATGACTATTTTTATGATTGCATTAAATAAAATTTAAGATTAAGACTTAATTAAATAATGAAAAAAATCTATTTAATCATATATAAAAAGATGATTATTTTTAATTTATAATTTCTGAAAGAATATTTTTGGATATTTGATGATGAGTTATTTTTTCTGAAAGCATTAATTGATTTCAATAACATCCAGGAAAGAATTAACTTTTTAAATTGCTTTATGAATCGATATATACCTCGTTTATCATGTAGTTTATCATTGTTTATAGAGTAGCCACCCTAAGAAGATCTTGGGTAAATTTTTCATCCAGGCCCCGCGAGTCCTGGAGTTCTATTTAAGAAATCAGACTTCCGCCTCACGTATTCCCAGGATTACGATCTGTCTTCATCTTTAACCAACGGCTACTTCATTTTCGAATATCCACCAACGGAAATAGGATTTGCCTTTTCGATTTTTTTATCTTTTTCTTGTTTTTCTTTTTTCTTTATAAGAACTTACATTTTTTTTGGTCACGACGACTTAATTATTTTTTATTATTTAATGTAATATTTCTTAATATTTGAAAGAATGGGGATAATTAATACGCAGAGTATGTTGATACATTTAAAATTACTGCAAAATAACAAACGGTAATATTGCATAAAAATACAGTATTTCCGCAAAAATGTTGCGGTCATAATGCAATGAGTTATTTCAGATTAAAGTGCGGTTTATCAAAAAAAGAAAATATTTTCATTTTTTGATAGTAAAACAATAAATCAATAATATATTAAATGTTACATTTATCACTCTGTTCATTATATCATAATTTTATTTCTTTAGAATCTTTACTTTATAAGTAATTATTTATAATTATATTTATGTTTTAAAATATATTTTTTGCTTAAATAAAATTAAAATATGTAAATATGACAAGGGTAGTTGTGACGGGATTTGTTACAGTTTTTTTTTGTTTCTTCCACTGTTATAAATTAATTTCGACATAATTTAATGCAACTGCAGCAATTGATATTATAATCTTATATCAGATTTCATTGTTAACGTTTCTTATTAAATATTCAAATAACATGTAATTTATAGTGATTACGTATCTATTATACACATATTATTTGAAAATTATTATTAATAAAGTTATGCGTATTGTTCTTTTATGTTTCCTTTGATCATGCTGATTAATTATTACAAAATTTATTTAATTAAATTACTTAACTTTCTGTAAATTTAATTATTCTTTGAAAAATTATACTACATATTTTTTGTTAATAATAGATACCATCTTTAGTTCTATTTTTTATAACAAGTCAACTATTTTGATTTTTTAGCTAACTATTCGTGGAAAATTCGATTCGTATTCCCAATGTGAGTAATATTCCGGTACAGTGAAAGAATTATCACAGAATATACAAAGATCGATGAAATATCAGAATATTGTATGAATACTCCTTGAATATATGACAATAATCGTGAGCGAATGGGCAGCACACATTTTCTGCGACAGAGGACCAGACATTTACTCGTTAACAAGAATTATCTGGGAGAAAATGTAAAGAGCGCAGCATTTCACATGTAAAATAAATCCTGAACGCCTAGGAAATGAACTGCGTTTTTCAAGAAAAAATTTTGTTTAAAAATTGATTCAGGGAATCTGAAATTTCTGAAAAAATTTTGCAAATATATATAGAACATTCTTGGAATACGTAACAATATATAAATGGAATTTTTAATCGATATTTGATTTATTGCTTTTACATTTTGTAAATATTTCGAAATATTCAGGAATATATACTCTTGAAATGTTTTTTTTTAGGATTTTAGAAATTTTTTACGAATATTTCAGGAATAAATATTTAGCGTTATCTGATCATTACTATTAAAATAATTTGTTATTAAAAATAATACATTTTTTAATACATTTTTTACAATCTTTTTCAACGCATAAAAGATAATATAATAATTTATGATACGATACGAAAAAATTCATGTAGCGATCAGGATCCGTTTTATGGAAATTATTATTTTTAATTTTTTTTAAATGTATATTTTCGTTAATCTTATTTTGGCAAAACAAAAATTTTGGTCCAAGAAATTTATTTATCACTGCAATGTCTGCAATTACGAAATATTGTTGTCTAAAGGATCATCAGCGCAAAGAAGAGATATTATCCACCGGCGAATGTTTGTACGAAATTAAATCTGTTGCATATCCAGTGAAAAAGATATGTCTAACGAGATTGTAAAATCTGCTAGGATAATTGTATTCGCGCTCAATTTAAACTCGTGTTGATAATCGATGGTCGTTAAATCGTACAATGTTCTCTCTCTCTCT
>NW_012130111.1:1424011-1429265 GCF_000143395.1 Atta cephalotes | reverse complement strand
TCTCTCCTCCTCCTCTCTCTCTCTCTCTCTCTCTCTCTCTCTCTCTCTCTCTCTCTCTGTCTTTCTTTCCCCTTCCTTCCACCCTTCTCTCTCTTTCCCTCTCTCTTTCCTGATGTTCCTCCTCATTCCTCTAGGATCCCACAATTCGCTGTGCAGCTCTCTTTTTTCTCATCGTTACCCACACCTTCCGCCACCATACCTATCCGGGCCTCGAGATCGGGGGAGCACGCGGGACAGGGATGGAATCGAGAAGGTAGAAGGGAATGGAGAGAGTTCACCTCGAAAGCGAAATACAACAAGTCCTGCCGCCATTGCTGGATCACCCTTCAGCGGGAGTTTTGTCGTCGCGTGGGTGGGGGGTTGACAGTGCGACGAGAGTCGGTCTCACTCTACCCGACTGACTCGGTCGAACCCGGCACGACCCCGGCTTCCCTGCTTCCTGGGGGCAGCGGAATGGAAGTAGGGGATACACGGAGAATGCCGAGGTAGATAGGTCGAAAACTCCGCCTCCGCACATCCGCGAAAGCGAGTCAATACTATCACTACCTTCCGCCTCCTCGTTCCGCCATGCCTATACTCGCTCTTTTTCGCTAGAGGATATCGAAATTCGTTACCGGATCTGCACAACTTCCACAGGACTTACGATTGTAAGGGTGGAAAAAGGGTTGAGTTTAAGATAGTCTGAGAAAGTGTCGATTTGTTGTCTCACTTCAACGATTGCGGTAAACAAGAAATGCTGTCTTAATCTTCAATTTCGTGATTGATGTATTCTATATATTTAGTGTGAATTTAATCATGATAACATTAATTTACTGAGAAATCTTCACAAGCTTCTTTTCCAACATCGATGAGGTAAGATAGATTTGTGAAACAAGCGATAATTATTTAATGTGTTTTCTCTGTCTATTCTCATTTTTAATATCTAAATTCAGAAATAACAATCTTCGAAGTTATAACAATTCAATAACAGAGACAGATTATTGAAATTAGTAAAATGGTTCTTTTGCAAAGACTTTCTACATAATATTCAATAATTCAACAATTCAATAATTTAAGTCACAGTTCAATAAATTATTTCTTTCAAAACATTTGTATAGCGTGATTCGTATCTCGTGTATCATAGAATTTATAGAAATAATTTGTCTTTGTATTTTTTATACTTTATTACTAATGGTAATAATATCGTCATTAAATATTTAGATATGCACATATATTTTTAAATATAAAAAGTGCGGACATTTTTTTAGATACTTACTAATAAAATGCATTCTCAATAAATAACTATAAAAATAAAAAAAGAGAATATTAAAGATGTATTCAGCATGATGCAAGTTGGTCAAAGTTTGCCAGATGCTTTTTCTTTTAAAAGTTCAGAAGAATACTTAAGGTCTACATGTTTCCCTCAATTATTTTCTGTGGTTCGCTGCCTGACTCGGCGCATTTCATAGATCCGCTCGAAAAAGCATTAAGGTCGCTTACCCCCAGCGACGGGGCGTTTAACTCCCCGATTGCTTTGACAACTTAAGCAAACCCTTAAACCTCGCTCAAGCCCCGATGTAATTTATAAGCCGAGGGGATAACTCCGCCGGGGACCGTCAAACTGCCATGTGGCAAAATCCTCGTCGGCAGGGGAAGTCAGGGATTATGCAGTGATAAATAAATATATACATTATACAACATCCTCCATGTCGAAGTTATGTCGGTGCAAATATACATTGTTACGTTGTATCCACAAAGTCAAATCGTGTCTTAAAAGGTCTCCTGATAATTTACCTCCTCGCCAAATACACTGGTAATCTTTGAATTTTTGCTTTCCGTTCAGAGAAAATGACTTATACTTTTGCTTCTAAATCTTATTTTTGCGATTAATTATTAATTAATTTATTATGGCGTATTATTAAATGGTGCATTATTAGATTCTATATTAGTAATTCTTTCAGTTTATTGCTGCGTAACTCTTTTTTTTACAATTTTATTTCAAAACATGTCTTTACTTTTTATATTGTAATTATTTATCTAGTTTATTTTATCTTTATCGTAAAAATATATATATAAAATATATATAAAATAAATGGAACTTATGTTTGTATCATATTATTTTTAATATTACTTGGCATTTTCATACTATGAATAAATTAAGATGTATTAAATATATTTATCCAAAATTGCGTTATAATTAATGCTTATCTAAAATTATATTTAATCGATATTGTAAAAGTTAATATAATTTACATTAATAAACATGTAATAATAAATAAGACAGTAGTAAGTCTATGAAAGAGTGAGTCAGTGATGATAACTTAGTTAATCGGATTTATTTTTATTACAAGTAATCGTTACAATATATATATATATATATATATGTATATATATATCACCGAGAATACGTTTTACAGCAAATAGTATCACAACACGAAATATACAGAGAAAGTGCGGACGAGCATTCATCGCCGAGAAAAATCAATTTCACACATCTTTATAAACAAAATTATTTTCATTATGGAAATAATTTGATTTTAATCGATGTTATGCAACATTAAATTTTATGAATTCATTGCCGCTTCGGTTATTTCAAAATGTAATTTAATTTTGACTGTATATATCGTCATGATTTATTAATCGTATCTCTGATGCATAAATTTGTCTGTAAGCAAAAAAGAAAAAGAAATATTTTAATTGAGTTAATTTTTTAAATAATCTTACGAATTTATATAAATATATGTTTCGTAAAATAATCAATTTTCGTATTTGCGTTTTTGACGTTCACAAAGCTGTAAAATTCGTGCCCACCCTATCACTTTTTTCTCTAATTCGATAAGTCAATAATAAATTTAAAAGATAAAAAATGAAATTAGTAATGAAGTATCCCCGCTTTTCGGATTAATTCATCGACTTCCTACGAAAAACAGAAAATGTGCTATCAACGTGTCGAGCCTAACGCCCGATAAATATATCTATAATAAATAAATACATGTATATATCTATATGTGTATATTTACGCCGCAATTGAGTGTCCCTCGGTCCACTTTAGTTACCGTTTTATTCGTTAGCGATGCCATTCTTTTCAGTGCTTCGCATTTGTACGATAGAGATATTCGCCAATCGAAATTCTCACGATCATCACAGAGAGACTTAGGACTTTGTCCTTAGGCCTGATCGTGTCGAAAAGAAGTTCGCGCGTTCTGCTCCTTGATTCTTTCATTAAAAAAAAGCTTCTGTTAATTTTTACTGTCTTTCTTCGATGACTGCAGATTTTGTCTTTCATAAATCTCGTCCTGCTTCTAGCTCTGAATTATTTGGTTTTTGGATCATGTATTTGCGTTTTGTTAAATGACGTTCGTAACAAAGTCCTTTGGTATTTAAAATGTTTAGTTTTTATACATATCACAAAGGACCTTCTCCATCGGCGTATTGCCGATAGTTCTATGAAAATAGATCAATTCCACTCTTGCAGCTGGAACTGTTCGCAGCAACGGCAGCAACAACAACAATCTGCCGAAGCGGGCTGGACTATTTGGTTGTTGAGCACGTGCATGATGTCCGAGCATTAGCTGCGCCTGATCCTGCAAATTCTCAATCTGGCTCGAATCCTTTAAACCGCGAGTTTCTGTAAATTTGGAAAAATCTGGTTTCTGAGAGTGCGCGTCGCAGGTGTAAATTAAATAATCATTTCGGCGTGCTGTTTAAATAACTAAATATGTAGTATATAAATTCAAATTGACTAAGATCCAGCTTAACATTAAAAGTTTTATTCCTTATTTGTTGTGTAATCACATTTACGGTCTTAAAAAATTCTTTGAAATTAAATTAAATTAGTTTATATAAATGTATATACAGTATATTGTAACTGCACTCTTATTGAAATCAAGCGGATTAATTTTCATATAAAAAACCACGCGAAGATGAAGATACAGTTTACAGTTAAATATCGAGAAGAATAAAAAAGTTAAAATTAAAAAGTGGAACTTTAAAGATAAATCGCAAAATCAGCGTTGTGCGAAACGAGACAAATCAAAGCTAAGAATTACTAACCTGGGCGAAAGAGAACGATGGCCTTCATACAAGCGAATTCCGCAGGATCGACCATGACCGCTTTGTATCTCTGCAGGGTGTCGTGTAAGTGTCTAACATCCGCCGCCACTTGGCTGGGCTTCCCCGTAGTGGTTTGCAGATGCAACCCTGAATGCGGATGCGGGTGAGGCGAGAGGGTCAGAGCAGTAAGCTCAGCGGCGCTAAAGAGAGGCGAAGATTCAAGCGGCAGACACCATTGAACCGCATTTAATAGGAACAGTTCCGACCAAACTTCTTCCAGTAATATTACCTGCGCAATAAATACAGACTTGCGAGTTTATTTAACTGTGGCATTACGTCTGTTTAGAGCATTATTATAAATATAATATATGTGTTTTCCTCTAATAAGCCTGATAATTGTTACAAAATTTAAGATAATAATTTAATTAACCTTTACCGACATCCTATTCTTTATTTATCATATTGACATAAGGATACGTAGATATGTATTAGCTGACCTAACTGATTTTTTATTTCTAACGTCACGATTATTGTACATCGTAATAAATTATCAAATAAAATAGTGTTAAAATGTATAAGAACATGTTAAATTAATAATAAATACATGCATATTGGAATACAAATAAATTGCTATTGACAAATTTAGTTGAAAAATCGTTACCTGATCTCTGAATGGCAGACCAGCGAAGGAGGGAAGATTTTTCGCCCATTTGACTGCCATAAAGAGCAATCTCGCGCTGGTCTCGTAAACCGTTTCAGCACTTGCTGGTGAATATAAGGATGGCAGCACCGGTGGAAGTTGAGTGCATCCGCTTCGTTGAGGCGTCAACGGCTCCTCGTTTGTTACATCTATACTGTCCTCGGAAGCGTTTCCTGTTTAGACGCAAAGCTTCTTCTTCATTCAAATATAAAATTTCCATAACTGAAATAACTTGAAATAATAAAAATAACTTAAAATTCACATTAAATACAAAGATTTAAAACAAATAAATATTTTGTTTATATACTGGACGACTAATTTTTGCATCGTAAGTTTACATAAATAATCTTGAATACATAAAATACTTATATTAAAAAATTGAATTTTTTTTCTTCATTTTTTCTTCAGTTATTTCGTAATATATTTCCATATGTTTCTATTAAAGCACAGATCAAAAAAATATTATCTTTATTGAGTAACTTACGATACAAATGCTAAAACTGTCTTTCTCTCTCTCTCTCT
>NW_012130111.1:1417788-1423932 GCF_000143395.1 Atta cephalotes | reverse complement strand
TTCTTCTCTCTCTCTCTCTCTCTCTCTCTCTCTCTCTCTCTCCCTCCCCCTCCCTTCTCTCCTCTCCTCTCTCTCTCTCTTTCTCTCGTTATATTACTTTTAAATACGATTTGGTATAATTTGTAATTCTTTAATCATTTTTTCATTATTTTGAAATATTTATTAAACATTCTTAAGATGAATATGGTGAATAAAACAGACAAAAAAAATGTTTTATAAATTTATTATACATATTTCTTATTAATTTTGCTCAATTCTTGCTAATGTAATTTTTTTATTATTATCTTAAAAAATGTTAATAACTTTTTATAAACGTAACAATTGCATTTAAATGCATACCGTCCTCGTTTTCTTGCCGAGGTGGTGTTGTTGCGTTGTTTGCGGAATTTGTCGTCGGTGCGACTGTAGGCAGAGGTAGTGGCGTAGTATATCTCGCCATGGCCAAGGATACGGGCGGTCTGAGAAATAATTATAATTATAATATAATTATAATTATATTATAATTCATGATATAAAAGATAATAGAATCTGAATAATAAAAAATAAAAATAATATTAAGAATCTTTATTTTATATGTGAGAAATGCAATGTGAGAAACAATCAATACTAGAAATTTAAAATTTCTATTATAGTGGAAGCTGGATCTTTATTGCTTTAAATAATTCAATCTTGAATATTACTAATATACTATATATACATTTATACTATATATATATTTGCATATATATCATATTGTAGTCTTTTTAGAAATACGCGCCGAATTGTTTTTCCGGACTATAAAACTACTACGCAATTAAAACTACTTTAGTAATCGTGAATTAAATTAACAAGTAATTCAATAATTTGATGCTGTCATCAAGCATCATATTATAAAGATGTTAATGTATTGAACTTTAATAAATTTATTGCGAATAAAAAATAATTACGTATTAATAAAATTAATAATTTCTATCATGTCCAATGTCTGCTAAAATTTAATTTCAGTATATAAAAGTCTAAAAAAACTTTATATTTTACATGATTTGTACTTAAAAAATATTATAACTATATACAATATTATTATAATCTTTCTTAGATATTATAAAAGACACGAAGAGAATTATGTTTCATCTTATTCATCTGCTTCAAAAGATTACTTAGAATTGTATCATTACAATTTTCCAAATGCAAATTCGATAAAAATATGTATTGTATATGTATGCAACGATTTCAAGTGACGATATCTTCAGTCTGTTCGTGCGCGTGTTTCGTTTATAGATTCGTCTTGTTCTATGCAGGGATATTTTTCATCGGTTTTAGATAGGTTGGCCAGCAAATAATTATCGTAATCCTTAAGAAAACAATCAAGAAAAAGAGGCCATCGATGCTTTCATAATAATACTTTCATAAAACTTTCTAACGAATCCGATTCTCGCAATTATTTCCATTGCAAATTTAATGGTGCAGATGACGTTTCGCGGTGAGATCCCGGTTAATCTTCAAGCAAAGCTGCAACAGCAAAGGTAAATTTCTTGTTTCTCGACAATATTGAGTTTTAAATATATTTTGACATTTAGCCAAGTATGTTTAGAAATAAAATTTGTTGCTATATTGTATTGATTTACAGCAACGGACGGGGTAGTTCATAATTCTGGAGGCGAGATTATCGGCACCATTACGACGTTCGAGGGTGAAATTCCGTCGCGACACCGACGGAAGATCGATGCGGTCGGACCGGGTTCGCCACGAAGAATGGCGATTCCAGCCGGCAGAAACTTTGCCAGTTGCTATATGGAACTGTGTAAGCAGCAACGATTGCGACCGTTGCCGGTGATATGTGTAACGTTACCACATAATCTGGACTTTACTACCGATCGTATCAAAATGGACGACTGGAGACCGATTTTGAATTCGCTTTCCCTCGATCGCTCGCTCAAATCGATTAGTGTGCATAGCAGGTTGCAAATTGAATTGACTTTGATACTTTTTATATCTTTTATTTTTAATGTTCCTTAATTTATCCTTATGTATATTGATTTTTAAATTTGATGTTATTTTAAATGATCAAAAATTTACATATACATTTAAGAGTTATGTTTCTTTTTATGTATGCTAAATTTGATTTAAATTTTTTTAAACTATTTCTTTTTTTTCTTAATTTTTTAATCTTTTATTAAAAATACATTCTAAGCTAACAAAAAAAATATTTTAAAGATATTAACAAAATATAATTTATCGTTCTAAAATTCATAATCTCTCAATATAAGAAATTATGTATACTTATGCTATAAAGTTTTTGTCAGGTATCAATGCCGCAAACCGTTAGAAGAGATTAATTCCGAGGACAAAGCGCGAGCAATGGGTAAAGCTCCGGTGGTTCTCACACGTTATTTGTTGGAGTGGCTGTCACAAAGTATCGGCCAATGTGTGAGGAATTCACCCAATCTCACATACTTAGAACTTGAAGGTATCCCATTTCCACCAGATTGTATTGCGGTGCTCTGTGTTGGCCTATCGGGAACACAGACTTTACATCATTTATCTCTTCGACGTTGTTACATTGGCGATAATGGTTGCGAATTGATCTGCCGAACGATAGCGGATATTCGCAGCGTGAAGTCATTGAATCTTAGTTACTGTGACCTCACACCGAGCAGCGGCAGCGCATTAGCATCTGCACTCTCAAGACAGAAATTGGCATTGTATCATGATACCTGGAAACAATCGCTAAGATATCGCGAGCCTAACTTCGACACGATGCCTGGGCTACGCCGCCTGACTTTGAACAATAATCCACATCTAGGGAATTGCGCCGTTATAGAAATGATTGAGGCAATACGCGATAATTTGTGGATGAAAGCGCTGGATCTTCAGCATTGTGGCTTGACGGATCAAATCGGTGCGGATTTAATGAATTTACTTGACCAGAATAACACGCTGACAGTACTCGATGTGAGAAAGAACGTGAACCTAAACGATGAGCTCGCGACAGAAGTGATGAGAAGATTAGTGAAGAATGATGTTGAGGGAAAATCGGAATATAAGTGGATGGGATTAACACCAAAGGATAAGAAAATCGCATCGACTGATACTCGAAGAGGTAGGGAGAATGAGGACACCGCGAAGCTTTTGAGAGCGCGAAATGTCTTTACTAAATACACAAAGCGACCTTGTCAGATAATTCCACCAAGAAGGACAGTTCCAATATCGCTTCTATCGACAAAAATGAAGATTCAACCTTTACAGTCAGACTTCCGCAATATAACTCAGCAACGTAATTCAATTCATTCGCAGATGATCAACAATGTACAAACAATGCCCAAGGTTTCTCTTCATTTAGATCTTCAATCTCGTATCCAGCCCGTGGTGAATCACGTCGATGTTGGAGAGCAATCGAAACACAAAGATATCGTGCAATGTACCGATGAGACAAGTTTAAAGAGTTTTGATTCTACTAAGGTAGATGTTGGTATGCAAAGTGTAGATCAGAGTGATTCAGAAGAAATCCAATATATTCTCAGGCAATTAACGGAAGCCCAAGCAGAACACGATCGTCTTCTGAAGGAAACCAAACGAATCGATCTTTTGCTTGCTGAAGAACGAGCACGTCGCGAAGCCGCCGAAATGAATCTGCAATCGGCACAAGATAACTTGATCAAGCTGGAATGTGCTCTGAAGAAGAAAGAAAATGAAACTAGAGGTTACCTGCTAGTCAGTGAACAGTCCTTGAATGAGATATGTTTATCTTTTGATCGACTTCTAGAGCTATTAGAGAATGTTACTGACAAATATTCATACGATGGAACATTGGAATCGCAACAAATCGTAAGCGCAGACATTAAGCGATGCATAACATCCGTTATTAGGCAGACTAAATCAGAAAATCTCAAGCGGGGCTACAAGGTGGGCATCGAACTGCCGCAATATATTGTGGATGGCGTACAAAAGTTTGCCAAATCTGAGAGCGACGTAAGATCGATGATGCCGATCCCGGCAACATATCTTGAGAGAAAGATTGGCGAGTGTTTGGAGAATAATGAATTGCACCATCGGTGTCACGATGGCACCGTCGATATCGTCAGCAAGCCGATATCATCCGTTCATCGAGCTCGAGCGATCTTCGCAAGTATCATTAGCGGCGAAGCCATTGACTTATGTTAGCTGTGATTAAGCGGCTTAATTCGTCGATCGTGCAAAGACAATCGTATAGTAAAGTCTCTATTTGGAAGTTCCACACATGAGGCGTATAATATATACATATTTTGTACACGTATATACATGAATACACTGTGTGCAGAGAACCCACACACGCAGAGATGCTGCGTTTTTAACCCTTCTGTTACTTAAGAGATACTCCATTTTCGCGTAATTTCTTTGCTATTAGTTTCGATATGAATGTCATAAACTTCTAAGTGAAGTGCCGTAAAGTGCACGTAAGAGGCTCTTCTTTAGGTATTTAATAGACGTCCTTTCTTTGGATTCCTTTGCTATTTGAGAAGTAAATAATTTTTGTTTTCATTTCGACGTATACATATTTCCGAGCTCGAAAAATTGATAACTATAAAAAAATTAAGACTACAATTTACTTTTATAAACTAAAAGATCTGTAATTATTTAATCATCTTAATACATGATTACGCGGTGATGATTTAAAAATCATAAGAAAAAGCATTTATGAGATACATTCATCTCTGTTGTATCGTATTAAATCTTCAGATGTTCTTCGTAGCAAAATGAAAGTAATTCAACGTAATTCAAATAATATAACGTGTAAACAAATTAATTGTTTATTCAAATAGTTAACAGATGATCAAGATAATTAAGATTATCAGTTAATATTTCTAGATAAACTTTGATGAAATATGTAATCTACAGTCCGAAGGTGATGCTGTTAATTGGGAAGATCGACTCGCGTGACGAAAAGCGTGTGATGTTCAAATCCATTTATAGCCACATTTTTTTTAGCTCTTTATTGTACATGGAATAAATATTGCTTATTATTTCCGTAAAACTTTGTTTAAATATTTCTTGCGGTGAGAGAGTAAAATAACTCTTCCTGATTATAATTCATTTAACATCTTCTTGTCATTCTCGGTCTTTTCAATGAAGCAGATTATAGTCAGCTCATAGCTGTAACAATAACCTCGAGTCGACATTAATTTATGTGTAATTATAGATTCTGGAGTTATTGACGATTATTCGCTTGTCTGCTTCAGTGCAAGTTTCAAAGCTTCATGTTTACGCGATCGAATGGTTGATTTTAATAGAAACGATCTCTCTCTTCTCTCATGATTCGTATCAAATTATTCTGTAGAACCAAATGGTCGGAGTGTGAATTGTTTTATAACAATACACAGATTATATATCCAATTACGTAAATACATTTCAAATTCTAGTATTAACATAAATATGCATCCAATTGTCAAATCCCAATTCATTAAATTTTTTTGTTTCACAAATTTTTTAAAACGTCCCAGTCAACACCAAAAGTAAAATAACACTAAAGTAACACTAAAGTAAAATAATAGTATCATGTTATTTTTAGTACCGACTGGAATATTTTGTTGAGTTTTAAGTAGATGAAAGATGTTTTTGGAATTATGCCAAAATCAAATTTGAAGAATTAAAATGACAGATTCAATATAATAGCCAAATTAAAAAAAAAGTTAAACTATGTTGCTTATGTTCTCATACATTAAATTAATATTTTATACTTAACAATTTCTCAGGTTTTTAAATCCGCAAATCAAACTTGAAAATTCATATCAGATCCCGAAGAATTACTTGTTATTTTTTAAAATCTTATCAGTATAATCTAAAACTAATAATGAGGATGTATGAGGAATTTTAAACAAATATATTAAACAAATATAATGTTTCGACTAAATACAATTTTCCAAAATTTTCAGTCATTTTAACTACCAATTGGATCTGACATTTTTAGTTTAAAATTTTGAGTGCAGATTTCATAAAAATTATAATGTAAAAATTTTCAGAACATATTCATTATCTTTTTTTCTAGCATAAAAAAAGTGTTCATTTTAATTCATATTTTGTTTATAGTTTATTATTAATAAAAAAATAATTATATATTTATGTTATTCACGTATATATATATATATATATATATATATATATATATGTATATATATATATATATATATA
>NW_012130111.1:1414002-1416790 GCF_000143395.1 Atta cephalotes | reverse complement strand
AAAAAATGGGCCCCAGCGAGGCACGTAGCAAAGATGTAATTTCTTAAGTGCGTCAAACTTTTTTAAATTAATCATACGTCAATCACGCAACTATAGAAAAAGTAATCTTTTATGTATTTTTTGTATTAATAATATGAAATCTTCTCTTGCAAATTTGAAGAAATTAATTGATTTATACATATACGTAACTTATTAATAAAAAATTTTTTTGGATATATCACTTTTAACTCTCAATCCTTTGAATTTTTAAATATTTAATAATGTAACAAATTAATTTGAAAATAAGCTTATATAGTGGAAAGATTGGTCTCTTGTGTAACGCGCACGATATAATAACTCGCCGAGAATGACGCGCTGCGCCGCATCAGGACGCCAATCGTCGCTTTTAACATTCACCCCTTGGCGCTCTATGGATTTTTCATTAGTTCCAACCTGGACAACCGGTTACCTGAAAAACGCTATGTCTCGGGCTGCTAGTCAAAGGTAATTTTTCATGATAGATCACGCTCGGCGTGTCGCTCATAACGGCGAAAGGTAAGCCTGGTGCGCAGCAGAAGATCAAACGTGCCAACAACGTCGTCGGCCCTCGTTGCATCCGTCGACAAGTGATTATCGATCGTAATCTCCATCACTTACCGTTCTCTAATCGACCATGTCTAAATTGAAATTTTGTACAGCTTTTAAGATTCGCAAATATTCAATATTTTTATCCTTTCGAAATAATTCCGAGAGCTTCAGATACGTTCTTAACATCACTACCGATTTGTGTGATGGTCTCAGTTATTGTTAATAATTCGGCGATACTTTTTAGTGACAATTTGTTCAATCTCGTTTATTTCGGCCTGTGTTTCCTTTCGCTTTGTTTTAGATCATTGATTTCTAATGTTTAATGATTATTTTAAAAATTGTAATGACATAAGATTTGATTAAAAGATAAATTAGAGTATTAAGAATTAACAAAAAGAAAAAACAAATAATTACTTACCCAAAAACACCTACGGCGACGGCAGCTTCGCGTAAAGCTCGTTCTTGATCCATTTCTACGAGAGCTTCCGGTCTGATGGTGGCAGTATTCCTTGGTTGACGTTCATTCTGAACAGCTACAATTTGTTATTTTCTCATGTTTATAAAATAATATTACATATACATAAACACAAATATAAAAATGTATACTCATATGTATACTTGTACACACAATACATATATGTATGCACACGAGGGATGTTTTCATTTTAATTACCTATTTAAAACTTTTACAAAAATATTTAAATATTGGACATATTGGTTGCGTTTGTGGAACGCGCTATGAGTGCTGCTGTATTATTATACTTTTAGATCTGTTTTTTATTTTTGTATTATATGAACTGATGCACCAGTCCATATAAGCTGAAGTGAAACAAACAGTAAGTCACTATGGGTTATTGTGATAGAAAAATATAACGTTAAAATTAAATCTTTTGTAACTTTGTACTTATTTAATTCAGTTGAAGATTTTTTTTTAAGTGTTATATAAATTTTATATTTTAAATATATGTAAATTAATCAGATAATACATTCAATTTTAATGATGTATAAAAAAAATTGAAAAAATGAGTGAACATCGTGCGATGCGATGAATATCGTAAAAATTTCACCGCTATGTTACGATATGTTTCGTTAGCAATCAATCGGAAAAACGATTCGATTTTTAACGAAATATCAATTTTGCAAATACTACACTATTGTTATTTGTTATCTATGTTTTTTGTTACAACTATCTTATAATTATATGAGATCATTTGTGATAATGTGAGGAAATTGTAATATTGAACATAAAGCTATATTACGAATAATCGTAATCAGTGTTCTATTAAAAAATAAATAAATGATAAATAAATGATTAAAAAAAAATGTTCGAAAATATCAATTTTTAAAAAATAATATTTATTTATCGAATGTTATTATATAAGAAAAGAACTATCGTTATGTTGTGCAATATTTAGCACAATTGTTTTGCGATAATTTAGTACAATTGTAAAAGTGGTAACTATATTCTCTACACAAACATGTACAGATATCAACTATTATATAATAATAGGGAAGAAATAGTAAATAAAACTAGTGCAGTATTTGCAAAACTGGTATTTCGTTAAAAATCGAATCGTTTTTCCGATTGATTGCTAACGAAACATATCGTAACATAGCGGTGAAATTTTTACGATATTCATCGCATCGCACGATGTTCACTCACTTTTTCAATTTTTTTTTGTTCATTTTTGAAAAAACTGGCAGCCTCGAACGAAAACATATTGTAAACGGTGATATGCTCGACGAACAATAAGAGCATTGTGCCGTTCTTCAAATTCGTGAATGATTGAAACATTATTGAAATATTAGTTGAACGGATTCACAGGAATGGGGAACAACAGGGGTTTGCGGTTGTCTGCCGCCCTCTCGTCAAACTCACGTAACGCCATGTTATATCACGCTGGTGGTCTGCATCTGACACGCGTGAATTCAACAAGGCATGCAGCAAACTAGCAACGCTTATTGTTTGTAATATGTATGTAACGCAGTACACACCTAAAAGTTTCAATTACCAATCCATGAGAAAATATATTTTGATAATGATGACGATAATAATGATTACTATACATTTCTACTGCAGATAAATATAATTGATAAATAATAAATATATAAGCTTTTCAAATTTGACATATCATTATCAGTACATTTTCCAAAGGCAATGGTCCGAAAGAGAGAGAGAGGGAGAGAGAGAGAGAGAGAGAGAGAGAGAGAGAGAGAGAGA
>NW_012130111.1:1411636-1412923 GCF_000143395.1 Atta cephalotes | reverse complement strand
AGAGAGAGAGAGAGACTCAGTGTTAACGAATTCCATAGATATGTGATATAATTTTCAATTTTTTCGTATTTTTTATATAACGTAAAAACATCCAGTGGTTGTTTTATATTTTGATTAAAGAAAATCTAAACCATCTATATCTATACCCTATATGAAAAAAGTATCACTTAGGATGGGATATACAGGGATTTCTTTTTTCTAAAACATTCCGTAAATAACTTGCAGAAATAAACGATTGGGATCGCCAGGGTTAATATGAAAGTGTCGTCGTTTTTATTCACGTGAATCAATCAAGCGCATTTGCAAGCTCATTCTCGTGAAGTTCGCCGCGGCGAAGTGTTCGTTCGCTCTTGTTGCCGCCGTAAACATTGCGGTCGTTAGCGACAGTCGCGTGGCCTTCGTCGAATCCCGAAGGGTTAATTGGAGGAAATAAACGTATGCAACGTGCAGCCGACCATCTATTGCGCACGCGGAGACTCGTTCGCACCCTTCGGCGCTTCCCAGTCGCGACTTCGCCGATGGAGATAACCAGAAAGGACTAAGGACAATGTCGGGCAAAGGGTGCTCTCCTGTGGTGCGGCGACAATGCAAATGAGAGAAATAATCTGCTCGAGGGTGTTCGCGTGTTCTGGTTCGAGAATCCGCACAAAAAATGTTACGAGGGATAACAATAAAACTATATTTGTGGATATGAGCAATAGCATTAGGTTTTTAATGACTGTCACTTACAATTAATTTTAGTTAATAATAGATAATAATAACTTTTATAATCCATATGCGATCTAATTGTTAATATCAAATTACAGAAAAATAATACTTTTTTTTTAAATCATTTTACATTTTATATATATGAGATTTATGTTAAATACTGTAGCGCATTATTTTCTTATTAATTTATCTGTTATAATATTTACACAATAGTTAATGAGAATAAATTTAAAAAATCGAGTATTTTTTAAAAATAATCTTAGAAGATAGAAGAGAATTTATGTGAAGAGAATTTATTATTCGCGTTAAGAATGAGAATAATAAAAATAATGATGAATAATTCTATACATAGTATAGTGACCAAAGGGATTGTCAATTAAAAAAGCGAAGAAATTGAGGAAAGGGGTGGTCAGAAAACAGGACGGCCTCTTGCAGCGAAGTGAATGCAAATTAAACGGAAATAGAGCGTGTGGGGCGTTTATCTTTTCTGGTGTGAAACATGTCGCGAGGACAGTAAGAGCGGCAAGGATATAGAGAGAGAGAGAGAGAGAGAGAGAGAGAGAGAGAGAGAGAGAAGAG
>NW_012130111.1:1399338-1407691 GCF_000143395.1 Atta cephalotes | reverse complement strand
ATAGGATATTTCATTTTAATTAAAACAGCCAATTTCTGGAAATTATGAGATTTTAGAGAAAAAACGTTTCAGACACACACACACACACACACGCCGCATTAATGCACGCACGCATATACAACACATACAACAAAAGTGGAATGGTTTCAAAGAGGACGTATTCTGGTTACATTGTTTTTCTTTCACATGAAGGCCTTAAAAAGATATGAAGGCCATCTCCATTTTTTGAAACGGAATTATAATTCTTTACATAATATAATTCTTCTAATTATTTTGCATATTATTAACACGTTAAACGCCAAGCCTATTTCGTTTAACTTACGCCGCACAATACCGTTGAATGGAGAGAAGAGATATTACGGTGTGCGAAGTAAAGGAAAGAACAAAAGGCAAAGTGATATTCGAGATGATTAACGTACGTCAGTCAAAAGATACAGTTACGTTCTCTAAAGCAGATCTATGAAATACTTTTAAAAATTTTTTGAGATCGGCATGGCATAAATCAAAAAGTCCGATGCTGATCCGTAGAGATCGACGTCGCGGTGTTTACCTGGTTTTACTGATTGTGTGTTTAATAAAAGCATTAAGGTAGAAATATTAAAAAAACCAATTCAAAGTAATTTATATTTTATTCTGGTACATAAAATGTTAAATATTTCATAAACTTTGATTTTTTATAATAATTTTTTAATAAATAGATTAAAAATAGAATTTTTAATAAATAATTTTATAAATAGAATAACGAGATATATAAATCAATTAGTGTAAAAAGAACACATAGTTGCTCATTTAAAAAAGTATCCATTTTACTTACTCATATTTTTTTTAAGCAACTATATATTTTCTTTACACCAATTGGTTCATCTTATTATTCTGTTTATAAATATATTAAGGTACGATTATCAAAAAATTAACAGTTTATAAGATATCTAATATTATTTTATGTAATATATTATTTAATATTTTCACTGAAAAAGAATTTGATGCGCAGTTTACAGAATTAGATGTCTGATCAGATGTGTATAAAAATTCACACAGAAATGTTTAACTACTGAGATCTGCTTTAACTCAAGGATTTCTCTTATTTCAATTGGATTTATTTTCATCGATTTGCTTCAAATTATACATATTTACAAACACGTCTCCATAAAAAAACGGTATTTTTTTTACTACTTATTGGTTATTGCATTGAATATTGACAAAAAATATTGATGATTGAATGGTGAAGGTGTCCACACGGAATATGGGAAAAGAATTTCGACGCTCGGTTTGCAGAATCGGATGTATATCAAAGCTGTACTCCTGGATTTGTATTCTGTTATGCTACATTATATGTTCATAACGATTGCATAACGAATTACAGGAGTAGGACAGGGTACTTTAACTTGAAATTGAAATGTGTCGGTATTCATGCCATTTCTACTCCTCACTTCATCCCTTCTCAGGAATTTAATTCTGAGAAAAGTTTTTGATCTATGTCATTTATTATGTTTAAAAGTATTTTGTTACTAATATTATAAGATACTATTATTCATAATAATATTAATTTAAAAAATACATGAATTATACACACATACACACACACACACACACACACACACACACACACACACACACACACACACACACACACACACAAAACACAAATACATGTATGTGTGTGTATAAAAGTGTAATTTTATATGTATATTTTAAATATAAATTAATTTAAATATAAATTTGGAAGCTGACATGTATACATTATTAAAACTTGTGCGATGACACCAATGCACTCCTAAAAATAAAATGAGCCAGAGATTCAACACTGGCCTGGTAAAAGATTCGATATTTTTATGTTATAGTATAATGTCTAATCATTAATTTGAATCATTTAAAAAATTTTTCAGATCGGATCCATCAGCTAATTTTCAAGGATAGCAAAAAAAATGCGTTTTTAAACATTCTAATTTCAGTTTTTTCAAAAGCCTAGACGTGATAGAAGTTTCACTTACAATTTTGGATTTAACGTATCAAAAATTATGAAACCACTTTTTTATCTGAGATAAAAATTATTTAATTACATAATGACGTATTATTCCAACATCTAATTTCCCGCAACTGGAGTTTTTGTACTATGTTAGTTGATTTATTCATATAAATCCTGTGTTTCTATCTTAATATTACTTATACAATTATACGTATTTATGTATGATTTTATATATACATAGGCTATTTTTTCCCGGAAACTTATTTGTCTTAAAATATTTGAAATCTTTTATATCGCAGATAGTTAAGAAAAAAAAAGATTATGATGATGTTAGGGATTTAACCTGGATTGCGTAAAGATTTTCGGTTTTAAATCACAGAGGTTTCATCCATGCTGTGTATAACAAGAGAAGGAAAATAGGACTCCTTTAAGGTTTGATAACGAAATGGCAGGGACTGTCGTTGAATTGGACGAGATTAAGAGGGATAAGAAGAAGGTACGTGACCCCGGACAGTCGCCTCTTTACGTTAGTCAGCTCGGAGGGATAACTGAGTTATCTCAACAATGAAAGTAATCGAATTTAGCACCACGTCCCGAAGAGTGCGCACCCCGGATTTCCGACAAGTGCGTCCGAATTTCTTCAACTTTCCGCGAGGGACAAAAGCTACGGAGCTACGACGATTGTTGATGAAACGTTGTCGTCAAGGATTGAATTTTGCGAAGGATGACAAATTTATTAGAATTCGATGCCATGCAAGCTTAAAATCATTATTTTCATCAGAAAAAAAGAAAAATTTAAATAAAAAGAATTTTACGAATTTATCAAATATAAAATATTCTATATGAATTTTTTAAAGATTAAATAATAAGTAGTATAAAGTAACATAACTCTGTACTTTTCGGAACAGATTAAATAAAAAATGATTAATTCTTATTTTTATGCTCTTTAGTAGTAATAAACTTCTTTGCATTAATTATTATAATCTTTTCCAATGTATTATACAATGTTCTCATATAAGTAACTCTTTTTACCTCGCAAATTAACAAAGATAGACTTGATAAGTATGGTCTCAAATTAAATGACTCTAATCAAATTTTATTGTAAGCAAAGTGACTATTGAAAAAAGTTATTTATGTAAAATAGAGAAATTTGCATAATAATTTTTGTATAAAAATAAATACTTGATATATAAAATAAATACTTGATATAATAAAATTGTAGTATCTATTCTAACGAATTGTAGTATCTATTACAACAATATGGTATAACAAAATTATTTTAGAAATTATATAAGATATTTTGGGTTAAAATTTTGCGGGCAATTATTATTTTTCAGTTCGAAAAATACATACTGATAACAGGTTTGTTCGCATTCTTTATTCGTATTCTCCAATACGTATGCTCTAATACACTCCTGTCATAGCTATTTTCTTCAACGCGCTCGTTGAAGCTATGATAAGAGCATGTTGGATCATATTGGTATGAAAATTGGAGCATGCGATGTGAACAAATCTTATGTTATTACATCAATCATAATGCGAGAGTCGGAAATTGGCCACATTGCAGGATCGAAAAAAGATAGTAGACACCCGCAAAACTTCAAATCAAAATAACTTATATAATTTGTTAAATAATTTTGTTACATCATATATCGTTATACTTATTAGAACGGACACTTTTATTATATCAAAATATTTATTTATTGTGCAAAAGTTATGCACATCTCTCCGTTTTCTAACATAAATAATTTTTTTCAGTAATCATTGTGCTTACAATAAAGTTTAGTTAAAGCCATTCAATTTGAGAACTATTTATTAGAGCTATCTCTGTTACAAGATAAAGAGGGATGATCACTTATACGAGGACATCCTGTGTTAAGTTTAATCGTCGTTTATCCCCTCTTAGTATTCATAACAGCATATTATATCAGAAAGATAGTTTAATGGAGGCTTATTAATTAAAGGGTTACGAGTCTGTCGCTTTGCTGACGATATTAGCAATAAACAATGCACATTCAGCGCATCCACGACGTGCATCCGACAACATAAAGCAGGACGATCGACGGGCGTGATAACCAGTAGCACATGCTTCCGGTAATTCAATGAGGCGAACAATGCCAGCTGCTCGTAGAACAGAGAGATGCGTAAATAAATGTATGATGTGCTTCTGAAGGATGAATACAGGAGAGGGGTCCTCGCAGGAGGGTACTAGTCTCGTGCCCTGCGGATCCACTGGGGTGTGAACGCAAATCAATTTACACGGTGAACCCCCCGCTGACGTGACGGCACCATGCCAAGAGACCGGTTCTGTTGGCAGACCCTTCGTGTTACACCGCCTCAGGACAAGATAGCGTTCGATTTCTTGTGACTGACGTTTGTTAAAATCGTGCTAACAGTGATTTAGCGATAACCGCTGGCATAAAGCCTCATTAATTCTCTCATACGCGACGAGTATATACTTTGCGGAAAGGACAAGCATAAGTGCGATTAAGCCGACGCTTAAAAAATAATATGTCGTTATATGCTATTGTTAAAAAAAATCATAAAATACAAAAGATATGATCTTGAATGCGTTTGAAATTGATCTTCCATGTAAATTAAATATATATTAAAATTAGAGTAGATAAAAAACTGGTTTTTTTAAATAATGATTATTTTAAATAATGTTTTTGTCAAATTAAGAAAGAGAAATCCTATTTTTGATCAAAGCAAATCTCAGTATTTAAATATATCGGTATGAATTTACATACATATTCAGTTCTGCAAATAGCGCGTCGAAATTATTTTTAGTCTTGAAACGCAATCATAAACAGAACTAGAGTAGTAATACATTAAATAATATTAAATTGATAAGAAATTTACTAATTCTTGGTAAGCATTACAATCTTTAAAAATACTAATAATTTGATGTTAATAAAACTCTTAAAAACTGCAAATAATTTTATTGCGAAAAATATTATCTCAGTCGTGACTCCAACCAGATTTCCTGTATTCCGTGCGGGCACCTTCCAATTCGATCATCGAGGCTTTGGTAATATTCTTTACGATAAGTTATTGCGAAGAATATTACCGAAGCCTTGAATGATCAAATTGGGAAGACGCCTGCATGGTAGATCCGGGTTGGAATCCCGACTAAGGTAATATTTTTCTAAAAAATTATTCGTAGCTTTAAGATCTGATTGCACCTTCGTTTTTTTACTTTAAGCGAGACATAAAACTCTGTCTCATTTTAAAGCCGGAAAAAGAATTTTAAGCTTCGCTTAAAATCAAAGTAACATTGATACTTCAATCAGGTGTTAGAGCAATGCTAGGATTTATTTGCACATTTCGGCCGATTTTTAACTTGGTTCTTACTCCTTACTTCACCAATTCGCATCGATAAGCATTTAGGCTGCGTGCGGATTGATAAAATAAGAGGCAGAAAGTTGAAAATCGGCTGAAATGTGCAAGTAAATGCAGTGCCTTAGAGTCTTATTAATATTAAATTATTAATATCCTCATTAGATGTATAGTAGCATCAAAAATTATTAAATATAGCTTATCAATTTAATGTATAATGTTATTATTCTTTTGTCCTTGATTGCGCTTCAAGATTGTAAAAGATTTCGGCGCACGATTTGTAGAATTGGATATGTATATAAATTTATACCGCGAAATATTTATAAGCATTAAGATTCGCTCTGTGATTGAAAATAGAATTTCTTTTTCTTAATTTGATTTATTTTCATAAATCTAATCTCAAATTATAAGATTTTGTTTTGTGTTTTTTAACAAACAAAAGAGACAAGTTTTAAACAAGTAAAAAATATTTGATAGCTTTGATCCGTATAAATTTTTCGCTAGCGTTTTAAATTGAAACTGGAAAATACCGGAAATTAAGTAAGTGACGTGAGACAAAAATTTAAAAGTTTCCTCATCTTATATATCTTGTTTTCTTGAGTCTGATCCTTCCACTTTAGGTCAAATTTTTTTTACTTTTTGTGTTTACGTAAAAAGAGCGCATTGTTTAATTTTGTCCCACTTTAAAGGGACACATCATTATTTTGTTTGTACTTTACTCTTCAACTCTTCAACAAAATCAAAACGCACTAAAATGCGTTTCTGAAATATTAATATTTATTAATATTTATTAATATTTATTTTTATTAATATTTATTAATATTTTTATTAATATTTATTAATATTTTTCTAAAAACATGAGACTATCTTGCTCGTAATATACAGATGTTACTGAAATAATGTCTACTAATCATACAGTTTTTTATTAGGAATAGCACTATGAGTGGGCGTTATTTCATATCCTATATAACAATAATTAACAAAAGTAGCCATGAGGAGTAATTTTTTTATTAGCTTTATTAGAAAAGAGTCAAACAAATATATCATTTAAATTATACTTCGTTCACGATGTTCGAAAGAAACTTTACTTATTTTATACATAGATTTGAACTCATCGCGTACAGAGAGAATAGCTTGTCAAATTATAGAGTATAAAAGGTAAATTAAAACTGCATAAGTACCATTTGCTGCACCAGTATTACGATTTTATTAATGTATATATGAGATATATTAATTTTGCCACTTATAGATAAAAATGCTTGGCACAGTGTCTTTGTACTTATGATTTGTACTTACTGATAATAGTTATAGTACTTTAAATACTCTGAGAATTCATGAGAAATTACAATGAGAATATGCGCGAGATGACGCGAATATTCAGATTATTCACTATGACACTAGTTACATATATTATAATTGTCAAATAAAGCGTATTAAGTGCAATATTATCCCTTTATATTAATGATACAATAAGGAAAGCAAATCTATTTTATTGAATGTTAAGTACGTATAATTGATCTGTATTTATTATATAAATTTCTATATATTATACAATTGCTATTAAATAATCTCAAAATGATTGCATGCTACAGAATTCTTTATTTTCATTGTTTTTACATTCATGTTAAGAGATTAATTCCATACAATTTCTTTTATGAACAACTTTTTAATAATAATTAAATAAATAATGGACGCAACGGTCTTAACTTTTAATTTGAAATCGAAAATATAATAGCAAAATGTATATTACTAGTTTTTAAATGGTGTGCCTTTAAAAATGTCCAACCACAGGGCATGAAGTTTGTCAGGTGCAGCGCAACTAAGCGGCCGGCTGCACAAACGCTTTGATACCACTAAACGGCACAGAACCAAGTATTGCAAAGATAAAATCTCTATCTATACTAACATCTACTGTGATATTCTTAAATTGAATCAATCGCTTGATAATATTGAATTTTCAAAAAATGTAACATTATTTGATTCAAAACTATATGCCAATTTTTTCAAATACATATCAAGTTGGAAATTTTTTTGTGAAAATTCGCACTGAAGTGCAATTTATGAATTAAATTAGAACGTTATTAGTGTATTAGGTTAATGAATTAAAAATCTGTATTTTATTAATGCTGTATCAGCAAACACAATACTGTACTTACAAAACGCGTATTAAATTGCTAAACTTTGTGCTAGTACTTTTAAATTATTTGTTTAATAAACAAACAATTATTATATATGATGTAATAGATGCAGGATAATATATCATAAAATTGAAATCAAACTTCGAAAATTTGATTTTTGGCCAGCTTTTTCAAATTTTAGACTACTGTGCGACATTTAATTTTGTCGTCTGTGAAAATAGAAAGACAAGAGGATGCCGTTTCGCTCTCGTCGGGCAGTTATAACACAGTAAAGACTGAAGAGTCTCCGCACAGATAACCAATTATCCGCAGAGAGGGGACCGAAATACGACAGATGCGTCCCGACGCGATTCACCGTGATGGCGCGCCGTCACAATCGTCGGATTAGCGCAAATCCTCATGGATCGGTTAGATGCAATTAAGTGCATCGTGCGTGGACAAGAACGAAATGTTCGCACAGATTCCCGCGGGACTTGTACTTGAACTCTCGCACGCAAATGTTACTACTCCAATAACAAAGGCTGCTTCTTCCTTGTTTCTGTTTTGTATTCAAAAATGAAAACTTTGAGAGCTGAAGTTAATATATTTCATTAAACATTATTTTTTCATTATTTTATAATATGTTTCATTCCCTTAATATATTCGTTAACCAAATGTACACATTACAATTCAGCAAATAAGTAAATATTTTTGTCACTATACTTTAATGTCAAAATGGCAAGTAATGTTAGTTTGCTGGGAAATAGAGGGTGGAGAGGAAAAGTAGGAAAAAGAGAAAGAAAAAAGAGGAAGAAGGGAAAAAAGAGAAGGAAAGGGTGAGAAAGGATAAGGATCAAAAAAGAGAGAGAGAGAGAGAGAGAGAGAGAGAGAGAGAGAGAGAGAGAGAGAGAGAGAAGAAGAAAGAAAGAAG
>NW_012130111.1:1391892-1399097 GCF_000143395.1 Atta cephalotes | reverse complement strand
GAGAGAGAGAGAGACAGAAAGAGAAAAAGGAAAAGAGACAGAAAAGAGAGTCATATACAATGTCGAAATTAAAGAGAAATTATCGGTAACGCGAATCATCCGGGGTTAATATCGAGTTAAACATTGAGCCATGTGGGCAAAGTTGAGTAAACTCATCCTATAATGCCGGACTACAATGTAGAATGGTGTAATGTCGAATCCGCCGGGGGCCCATCGAGAGCTAACCGAAGAACCGCCGCTATACGGCCGCCGTTGCCGCATCGGCGACGAGTTATATCCGGATATCTGAACCGGTGGTAAAGCCGGTAGCGCTCGTACGAGGAACTATTACTGTCCCTTGGGAACGACCATCCATCTCCATCGGATCCTTCTCATGCGCGAGTCGGAATCGGCCGCTTCGGTCTCTCGCTTGTCCCACTCCACGTTAGGAATACGCAGGCGCATGTAGCACTCGATATGCTAGCTATTAACCCTCCATGCGTGCGTGCTTTTTGAAAAATGAACAGGCTCGGCTTCGTGACTGAAATGTAAAGTGGCGTCGTGCCCGACGGCCCTCGAAAGCCGAAACCGATGATATCCGCGGTATACAATTCTTTTCCCATCACGGATTGAGTTGCCAGACTGTTAACGAGTGCGTCGATGAACTATTGTGCGCGAAGGATATTTGACCATAACGAATATTGTTATCTCTTCAATGCTCTTGTATATCATATAATCTCTTGTATCGTAGAAAATGAAATCGCATTTATGCCCAACTTGTTTGATTAAAATTATACTCATTAAAATTTTACTAGAATAATTATTTTGATATGAAAACCTCGAGGAGCAGCAATGAGCATACGCTTAAGAAATCACATTATTAAAATGCCATACTATCGTTTAACTTTACATAACTCAAAATGTAATGTCCAATAAAAAAAATTAGATAATAAATAACATATTAAAATATACATACTATAGTTATGTAACAATATGCTCAAGTTTAAGAAGAATGAGGAAGCATGTGTAATCATATAAATGCTAAAGTGTATCTTAAAAACATTTCGAAATGTTTGAAAATAAAAATGCTTTATAATAAATACTGATTATTGTGTATTGGTATATTAATGTCATGATATAACTACTTAGTGAACATATTAAAATAATTTTATAAGTAATCACTAGAATTTATTGCCTATAATAGCGAAGATATGAGGATCCATGACATCTACACTGGCCATAATATTACTACTTTTTTCTCTAAAAAATCTCTAATAATTCATTCCTATTTATTCAATTCCTGTGAATATAAATAATACATTCCACAATCAGGCTACTCCTTACCCTGATGAAGTGGATTGCAAAGTTCACGAAACGTTGGTATTCCAAGAATGGACCTAGACACGAAGGAAATCCGCGAAACGCATAATCTTTATATAGAAAGCACCCGTGGAAGCCTCATTCCATAATAATCATTGAAACTTCGACTCACCTGTATATTAGCTTTCGTCTAACACTCCTCTTGAAAAAACCACTGCAGCCGTTGCAGGCAAGTATTCCATAATGTTTGCCGGAACTAGTGTCGCCGCAGACCACGCATATGAGGCCGAGACTACGTGGTGGTTTGCTGCCATGCTGTGGTTGCTGTGGCTGCTGTTGTTGCTGTTGTTGCTGCTGCTGATGCTGTACTTGACCCAACAAATGTGGATGACCGTTCCCAAGTGCAGTTAAATACGGTGACCGGGCTAGAGGAAAGTCCGTCGGCATTCCTCTGCAGAGGGGTACCGGACATTCTTGAACCGATCGGGAAGCATAAGGATCGTGGCTTGACGTAGACCCCGTCGCTCCCAACGGACTGTAACGTTCCGGCAAACCCGGAGAAATGACGCTGCTCTCGCCGGAATCTGGAATACGAATTTATTTATATAATTTTTGTAATAATTAGGATTTGATAAGAAAGAGAAAAAGAAATATTGGTGGAAAAATTTCGCTGAAACTATTTCATATTTTGGAACACTTCTCAACGAAATTTCAGCAAAATTTTAGCATTTCAGAAAAATTTCAGTTGAAAAATTTCAGTTTCATCGACTTTTAACTGAAAAATTCATTTTCAGCAAAATTTTAGCAGTTCAGCAACAAATTTCAGCAATTTTTCAGTATGTTAGCTGTGAAAATTTCAGTGAAATTTCAAAAAATTTTCAGCAATTTTGCTGAAATTGTATCATTTTTACCGAAATTTCAGTAAAACTAACTTCCAGATCTAACATAATCATGTACGATCATATAACCGTACTTGATCATACATAATCAATGTATGATTGGCAAATTAGAGTGATACTTGATGAAAATTTCACGTATTTATTTGCCGATCTGGCTAGTACCAACTTAAAAAAATCATTGTAAAAAATAATCTCTGTAAATAAAATTTTTATTGCAATTGGATAAAAAGAACACATGCCGATGGATATCTTGTAATATAAAATTTGACATTAGAATGTCAATATTAATAATAGTCCTATTCAACAAAGAAAATTTGCAACAGTTGCAAAATGGCTCTATTAGTATGAATAGTGAATCGGATGCTAAAAATGTATGTATGAATGTATACAACTATGTACGATCATGTATCGTGCAAAGAGTTCGATATGCTACTGTATGGAATTATATATATATATGATCATGGATTGTCATATAATAACTCGTTCATGTATGGTTCCATACAAATCTGTACGTGAATGTATATAACCATGCACGAATATACCACACTTAACCATTCATTATAATATAATAGCATTCAAAATTATACATTATTTAGTGTATAACTTTGTGTGTCCATGTATAATCATATATGGATCATTTGTTCTCGGGCTTATTTTAAATGTATATTAAGATTTAAGAAGAAAAAATGTATATACTATTTTTAAGATTTGTAAAAACAACATAAAAAAATCCTATTTGTTTGATGAAAATACAGAGGCCAGAATTATAATGTCTGTACATTTTTTAGTAGTTCATCAATCAAATTTATGTATATTGTTGAATTATTACACTGTTGCTATGCCATTGCGTCTAAGAGTTCTTTTATCAACTTCTAGTTAAATCGACGATCAACTCAGAAGTGCCAACAGTAGTTTAAAGTATCAAGACGTAAGTATCTTCTTTTTCTTTCTCTTCTAAGATAAATTGTATTTAGTAATCTCGTTAGCAATCATGATGTGCATGTGTCCATCGATTAGTATTAAGAATTAAAATTATCTGTATTACCGACTAAACATAATTTTTATATAATAATTTTTATATACTAATTATTTATTTTTTCCTCTTTTACAAATTTGAAAATTCTTTTCCAGGATTAAAGTATACGCATTAATACGTGTTTGTGAAGTGGAGTTTATGCCGAGAACGGAAAAAAATTATTTAAATCGAGATCTTAAATCGAGATCATTTCTTACTCCAATATGACATAGATCAATATCGTAGTTTGCTTATATAAAAGCTTTGCAATTTTGCGAAATTGTAGTCCACAGACTAGTAGTTTATGAACAAACAATAAATTTTCTTCTTAAAGGTATTCAAAGTTCAAAATGCATGTGTAAATCAGGATAATCGATATTTTCAATACTTAAAAAAAATATATGAAAAGATCTTTCTTTATTTTTTACTGATTGAGGATATGCAAATTAGAAAAAATATTACTTTTTTGTTAAATATATACAATATAAATTTGTTTTTACGGATTCGTGACAGTACATTAATTTCTTATTACTTATTATTATAAGTTACAATCTATCTAAATTAACGAGTTTGATATCAAAAGGAATTGAACTCAAAGAACATGTTAATTATACAAATTACTCTAAACGATCTGTATCAATAATAAAAGGATTCAATACGAATACAGAATTAAGTTAATAAGAAATAAGTTAATGTATATTGTCTCCATATAGATGTCGCCGCATCGAAATTTTTTAAAAAGGAACTTCCAAGAAGAAATTATATCGAGATAATTTGCAATTGGTAAATTATTGTTGCATTCTTCAATACTCATGAATTTATAGTTATCTTGTAGTAGATTTAATACAATTGCACAAACTACGATTCAACAACAGTATCTTTGAATTTTCTCAGGGAACGTGTGATCGTCAGAAGTAATGAAAAAATTATTGTAATTCAACACCCACTTCATATTTTCTCATTTTAGATCAAAACGTAATTTCGTACTTTTATTAAACGCATTTGTGGAGATATTTGCACGCAAATTACAAATATAAAATAAAATTGGAATTGTTAATAATATTAGTTTGATCCTTGCGCAATTTAATTGAAAATATCGTTCGATTGTTAAATTACCTCGCGCTTACCTGTGATTATAACTTTAATTACAGTTTTAATTATAACGAGCTCCAATTTAGCTGAATTACTTATGGCATTTACATATTTCTATTAATTTAATTCATTACATTTTCAATGAGACAAAAAGGCAACAGTTTTTAACAGTTTTTAACATTATAATTTTTTACAATTTTGTGGATAATATAAAAATTAGTTTCATTTATTACATATCAAATAATTACTTTATTTTGAACGAAATCAATATAATTCTTTATATATCATCATATCGCGACTAAGCGGAAAAAAATAAAATCGGATTATTTCTTCAACTGCAGTTATAGATATCTAACTGTGGCAATTCATTATCTTTTTCGATCGCAGAACCGCTTCTTGGCAATACGATGAAAGGCTCGAGATTTATGATCAAAATATCATTTTTCCACAATCAGTTCGGCGTTTTCATTTCGAGCAGTCGACCGTTACTTTCGACTTAATCCCAGAAATCCCTTTCGCAGTTTCGGGCGACCAACCCTAGCCAGGGTAGATCGTAAAATCCCCGCTACATCCTTGATTGATTTCGAAGAACAAGGGTCGGCAAATATCCGATCGCACATCAAATAATTGTGCATACCATCTAACATTTACTAAAAAAAAAAATGTTTTATTGACAAGCGGCGAAATCCTCTTAACATTTCTTTTAAGCGAAAAATTTTACACGAAGTGTATGTTTGTATCTATAATACGTATTCATCTATAAAAAAAAGTGGAGTTATGACCAAGAGTAAATTCCTTCATAGGAAATTTCACTATAGTAACTTGAATAGTCTTTTAAAATAAAGGGATACGCTAAGAGATAAGTATGTAGTCTCGCCACGAGAGGGACACGCTATTTGTAAGAAAGAAATATTGGGTTGTCCGGAAAGTTCGTGCCGATTTTGAAGGAAAATTGAAACGCAGAAGATTTAAATTTTAGTATACATTTAGTAAATTATATAGGTTAGTCGGCACGAACTTTCCGGACAACTCAATATTATTTTATATAAAAAGACGTATGAAAATCGAGAAAATGGAGTCTTCTGTATTAAAAAAAAATATTTTATTCTTTTGATATCCTCTTAATGTTAGAAAATTTTTCTGACATATGGCCTCAAAAAGGTAAAAGAATATCATATAACTACGAAATGTTGGGTAAATTAGATTTAAGGTCTTAATAGAGAACTCTTCTCTTAATAGAGAACTAGAGCTAGAAGTTACATTGGCATCATCCTATCAATCCATATAATAAATCTTAAACGAATTTTATTTGACCTTGCGGAATTAACAAGGCCGAAACAAGTTTTTGATCAAGTTTGCGGATGGTTGACAAATACGATTCCGGTGAGATCTCGTGCTTTATTGAAGACACCGGCGGCGGCGTGACTAATAAAATCGAGGTGTGTCGCGTCGCGTCGGTTGGCTTCGCGCTTGGTTCATAGTTTCACAATCCGCGGATTCGATTTCGATTTGAAGAACGAATCCGCTTCTCACATACACGGTTTTCCGCATTAAAAATTAGTTTTGTCTTCATTAAGAGGCAATATTACCATCTGATGTTGATAATCTGTATAAGTAGGAATGATTAAGACTAAGCAAAAGGCTTAAGACCGATTTCATGACGAGTTTCATCTTGAAACAATACGAGTTTAAGAATTGAATTTAAACTGATTGTGAGTATTTGCTAAGTGTGGCTTCTATCGAGCTTATGCCGAGGAGGCATAACACTGGATCATGTAATCCTCCTTATTATATGGTCATCAATTCAATTATTTCGTCGTGTTCTTCGCTATACATTTTCCAGGATTGTAAAAAGTTTTTGTCAAAAGTAACTTTAATTGAAACGAACTTACTATTAGACGCGAATAAAAATAGAGCAAAATGTAATCGCTCTGTTAGAAAATGATGTTTAATTATGATATAACAATCTAAGTATATTTATGTTAAGTAAAAATGTTTGAAAAATATGTTTGATGCAGTTACATAAATATTCCAGATTGATATTCGTTTATATTATAAAAATATATATTGTATACGGACGAAAAGTTATGATAAGTTCCGAAAATTTTAATTGAAGTAATTCTGCAGGTTGATGACGCGTGTTGCCCTACATCGCGTATTACAGAAGAATCATCCCGGTCCCTTCATTCATTTGATATAAATATTTATATTTGAGCGCTCTTACTTCCTGAGCTTTTTCCAAACTCATTTCCCGATGTAAATATTGTTTGCCTTCGCAATCCATTGGTAAGCCTTCGGGGACGCAAAGGAAGAACAAAGATTTCCTTAGGGTGTCTGTGAAGCTATCAAATACAGTAACTTTGTGGTTCCGAAAAAGAGATACTCTACCTTTGTCAAAATTTCTCATCTCCTCAACATCTCGAAAATCCAAACCTTATCAGTATTTTCGAATACGTTTGCTACTCAAACAATTTGATTGTTGAAACGTTTCTGATCATTATCAAATCACGTCAGGCGATCGATGTTAATCTTATTGTAATTTAACTCACGTGACTTTGTATAAGCGTACGAGCTTTTCGAACTCGTTAACATACACCCTAATCCTGTCGATTACTAGAATATTCTAAAGTGCTGATTCAATCTTTGGATAAAGGATTTGTTCGATGATAAGATCCTTTTTTGGTAAATAAGATGTTGAGATATGATCGATTTATGATGACTATCTTTTTATTCATAAATGGTGACAATCGATTATTATTTAGGTTGCGGATTACATATTAACTACAGTATTATAAACAATTGCAAAATCGTTATTTTATTTCATTTTTAAATTAGTTTCATATATAGTATATATATATATATATATATATATATATATATATATATATATATATATACTA
>NW_012130111.1:1386180-1391872 GCF_000143395.1 Atta cephalotes | reverse complement strand
GGCATCAAATTTCATTAGCATATCAATGCTGGTGGATGGCAAGGCGCCACCTGCGCCCTCGTATTATAGGATCATCGGGAAAAGCTAGAGGGAGTGATTGTGAATGGGACCAGGGATTGTACTAGTTAGAAAGATAAAAAAAATTTGTTCCTCGTTTTCGATACATTTTTGCTAATTTCAACAATACATCGCGAATGCAATAGTAGTAAGCATCTCTTACGCTTTTATTATTTTTACTAAAAGAAACATGTTACTTTATAAATGTTATTACATAATTACTCTTAAAAAGTACAAATAAAAAAACAGCTACCTTGCAAAAATGTACGTGTACACTCATTTTTTAAAACCAAAAAGAAAGAACAAATCTTTCATTTGTTATTAAAGGTAACAAAGTAGTGTTACTGAAATCATAATATTTAACGTTGGCATGTAATATTAATACTGTTATTTACCGAGTATTTAATAAATAAATACAAGTTAATACTACAACTATATAGATAGAGGAACATAATGGATGCATTCAGCAGAACGCAACTGTTGCGCAACTGATAAATTGCAACATTAAGTGTTTTGTTAAATGTTCTTATAATATTAGCTATTGTAAGTATAATATTAGCACAGTGAGTATATAAAAGAATCTAATTTTTATATGCAGAAAATATTTCTTACTTATACATAAAATATATTTAAGCTATTATTTATACACATTTTTAATCTTCCATTGACAGACGGTAGGAACTTTTCATGTGCATTAAAAATGTTTATATCAAATTGTTAATTACATTGTCACATACGTATATTGTACTTTCAAGAATAATACATTGGAGACAGCCATTTTGGTCAATGCGTTGATTGAGATTCAACGTAAGTGTACGCTGAGTTTCAATTTGCTGAAAATCATGGCAATTGCTGAGTGAACATGTTGAAATGTTGAGTGCGTTTAGGATTGTTCAGTAGACAATCATAAAATGATTGCAAGCTGTTGCGTTTTACTGAATGCCCGATGTGCTAATTATATAACAATTATAAACAGAAGCAAAAAAAAGAAGCAGAATACATACATTACATGTATATATAATAGATAAAAATTAATTACACTTAAATAAAGTTTATCTAGATTTTACTTCAGATTAGATAAGATTTTTAATGTCAGAGGTAAAAAACCAGAATTGTAATAAGAAGATATGTATTATATACATATATATACATGTATATATACATGCGTTTTGAATCATTGACAATTTGTACACTGTAAAAAATAGCGGTGCGAATTTAACATCATGTGATGTCTATATAATTTTATCGTGTTGATGTTAAATTTACACCAACATAGTGTGAATTTAACATCATGGATGTTAAATCTACACAATCATGGTGTTAAATCCACACCATGATGATGTTGATAAATACCAGAGGTTTTAAATCCACTCCATGTTGATTTAACATAATGAGAATAATATAGACACATCAGAGATGTTAAATCGACACCGATATTTTCTAGAGTGTAATAAACTGGAAAATATCATAATTGAAGAAAAGATTAGTGAAATGGGCAAAGAGAATCATTCCTCTAAGAAACGATGGATTGCGAAGCAAATGGATAGAATGCACACAGATTCACCCCCGCGATGGACTTTTATACGAGTTACAATCGTGGGGTAGGATATAAATGGAAAAAGAGGGTAACACGTAGGCAACGCCATTATACCATTAGAATAATCAAATCTCGGATGACCCGACGCGAGCGGAAGGAGAAGAATCGCGCTTTGAAGCAAGTTTACGCATTACATTACGCAATATTACGTATTACATTATGCCGTAAAAGAAATGTGCGACAATATTAAGAAAATTAGACTATGAAATATATATCTAAACATCTTCAATCATTCAAAAATTGCAATATATATACATTTATCATTGCTTCTTTTCCGATTGACAAATCTTTTTCATTTAATTTTTTAAATCTTGTCTTAATAAATCAATATTATTATTTTATTATCATTTATTGATAATTATCTTTATTTTTAGTTTCCACGTGTTAAAAGTGTTGAGATGCGTTACGATGTATTATACATCTACATATTCCGTCTATCAAATACATGCTTTCTTTTTAACCCTTTTGACATGCATGATAACGCTTCGTATGTCATAGTTCATCATATTCATCATCGAGGTTAAATAAAGAACAAAAAATAGCAACAAAAAATAATAATATGAATAATTTACAATAAACAGCTAAATAAATTAATAATAAATTCAATTATTCTTCGCAAAACTTTTATTATACTTAAATATTATATTTATATTGGTAGTTAAAATTGTAAGAGCTTTTATATCTGTACATATTGCATATGAAAATATGTATGCTAACACGTGTGTTTGACATACGCTATAAATAAATTTTAAATTATAATAAATTGTTCAACGTTAATAATTCATTAAAAATTAAATAAATAAATCATTATCTTTCCTTAAAGCCATTATCCAATTAATTAAACCACGCCTTTTTTCACTTATATTACACTCCATGTATATACTAATTATTGACAAATATAAATAAAGTACGGAAATGTGGGCATGAAAACTATAAATCAATGTACCATTTAGAGGTTAAAACATTATAAATCTCGAGTTAATTTGATTTTTCTGCATAATATGAAAGCTTTGAAAATTTATTAAATGTTCATATGTATATAATCTTGTTATATCTTCAACATTTAAATATACTTTTTGTGTTATCTCACCATGTCTAGCACTCAGTGGACTGGCGGGACTCCGTGGATGTTCCGAAGTCGTTTCATTCTGTGTTTGCTGATGCTGATGATCTTCAGTCGCCGTGACTGTCGCTGCTCCGTTCATAGTGCCTCCTCAAGCATTCGTTATCAGATGTCAAACGCGCTAAAATCGTTATACAACTTCTTTATACCGTGATTTAACGATTTCAATAAAATATAAAATATAAAACATATAAACGCTGTTAAACATGTTTGTCTTGCAACCTAGCGAAACTAACTTATTTTAATATGAAATATCTGTAAAATTAGTCTATGATTTTAATTTGATCATTTCGATGAAGATTAAATTTAAGCAATTTTATATTTTACGAACAAAATATTGCAATAAATTTGACGTGTTATTCTTATAATTTAGGAAATCTTATTTCTAAGAATTTTTTAATTGATATTAATATTTTGAAGTTAAAAAAAGATAATAATTTCAAATATTTTTTTCTAAAAATTCTTTTCTAAAGTAAATATCAATTAAATAGTAATCCTTTCTAGTTTTCTTTAGTAATGTAACCATCTTATTAATATAGTTTTTATTTCTACCAAAAAGTTTTTCGTTCTTCTTAGTGACGAGAACTTGATCCAGATTTTATTAAAAATCGTGATTTCAAAGTAAATTAATATGCTCATGGCCATTTAAAGATTATGCAGACTCACGGGCAGAGCAATTTAAGATTCAAAATCTACACTGTAAAACGTAGATCACTTCTTTTAATCACTGATTTTCACCCTCTTTATTCTATCACCAACTTCTTTAACCGTCCGATTCGATTCAATCTATGGTCTAGTTCTCTAATCCAATAATCACCGGTATCAGTGAATGGAACACTTTGGCAATTCCAAAAAAGCCGAAAATTACGAGGCTCGATTCAGACGGCGCGATTACGCGATATTGAACGTGAGATGAGAAAAGATATTTTGATACGCGATTAGGATCGAGCCAGGGGTAAACGTTTACGCGCTATCGACGTTCCGCTTCGAGATTGACGCGTAAGCGGAACGATCCTTCGTTGATGTTAGATTGGCGTATGACGTTTGCGGCATCCCTATCCGGGATCTGTCGGGCGAGTTGCTGTTACCCGTGGATGACGTTGGCGTCGTCGCCACCGCCGCCGCCGTCGACGTCGTCGTGGCGCTTGCCGTGCCGTCGGAGGCAGCGGGCGAGCAGCGCCCGACGCCGATTGGTCCGCCGGCACTTTTGAAGGCGGGATCAGGAGGCAATGCCGGAAAAACGACAAAAACGAGGAGCGGGAGGATTTAACCTATAAGCCTCCACGTTTGACGCGTGCCTCGCCACGACGCCCGTCGTCAGGCTGAAGCGCCTGCGCCGACCCCTTCGATCCTCTCTGATGACGCCTGGTCTCTCCCACCCCCGACGACCCGGACTAAACTACCCCCTACCGAAGCGAGACGTTGTCACGGGAAACGACGCCTACCTGAGCGACGGTGCAATTGTTGATCGTTGGCTACACGACGGCAAAGCTGTCTTTGCTGAGTCGCTTTGGTATCGGATAGTCTGGATAAAAAATGACGATGAGCTGATATCTAGACTTTTTCGATCTGTCGTAGATTAATTTTAATAAGCGAGAAACATATTTTGAAACTTCAGCAACATTGCAACTATATCATAACGTTTAACTCATCGTTATTTTTTTCAGACTATTTGGTATCAAAGCGATTACATTGTAACATTGTTAAGATCAAATCTCGAAAGATGGTAAAATAATTGACAAACAAACATTTAGAAACAGAACTTAATAATAACAATTAAATAAATTTTTCTATTTTATAATTTAGATTAAAAAACAACTTTTGAGAAACGTTTACTTGATTAATTCTTGATCCACAATTTGTGATATAAAAGTTTTATTGAATAGTTTATTATGGAAAAGAAAATTACGTATTAAAACTAGCGAGATTATTAAATAAAATGCAGAATCTTAATTTACACACTACATTTACGTAAACAATAAATTATATTTATCAACATTATATTATTTTAAAAAATTATATTTATCAACATTATATTATTTTAAAAAATTTGAGTTTTTCTAAACAAATATTTCAATTTAAAAAAAATTGAACTGACACGGAATCTTTTTTGTTGTTTTCACTGAAGAGACAGCATTCAAAAGGAGATGCTAACGGAGTAATTAATTGAACGATCGAACTTTCGACTCCTGAAGTATTCTCCCGGACAAATCGAGCGAGATTCAGGAGAGTGGGTGCGAGCAATTGGTAACGGCCGAAGCCACGCGACGCTGAGCATCGTTGTGATGGCGATGGCAGCGGTGGTTGTGGTGGGTGAAAGCTCGACGCCGTCTAGAGGTTGCTGGGTCGCCGCCATGCTGGATTCCTGCCGTCGCGCGAACCCCTAGTTGCTTTCTGGTAATCGTTGCCAGGGATGCTACAACCCCTCCAGATGAAAGTTGCCACGCCCGGATCGTGGATGGACCAATGACGCCGGGACGTCGCGACGACGGCATCTACCAATAGGATTACCCTCTGATACGCTCTTTCGCTTGTCGGCGACTGCTGCATGCCCTTCCCCTGCAATTCCTTTCGTGAAGCTGGATGCTTTTCAATTTCGGACCCACGGCCTCATAAACGCAGCCAACCCCATCCACTCTCACGCTGAAAGATAGATTGGGATAGAAGGGATTGCGAACACAGAGTAGTCAAGTTATTTGGCGTCGGCGTGTCGGTATGCACGCAACAATTGTAATCTGCGTAGAATATCGGGAATTGTGAAGCGGAATAATGTATGTGTGTGCGCGCGCGCGCGATTATGCGAATGCATATACGTGACGGTAGGATATTCGACACATGACACACACATACACACACACACACACACACACACACACACACACACACATGCGCGCGCGCGCGCGTACAACAAACGA
>NW_012130111.1:1383610-1386160 GCF_000143395.1 Atta cephalotes | reverse complement strand
ACACATACACACACACACACACACACACACACACACACACACACATGCGCGCGCGCGCGCGTACACAAAACAGGACGTTTCAAAATATTTAAAACTATTTTTTTTGTATAAAGATTAAACTGAGTCGAACAATCCTTTATTATTTCGCAATTTTTGCAAAAGGTAATGAGAGATTAATTTCTAAAAATTGCTAATTTCTAAAAATCCAAATAAGCAGGTCACATTAAATAAAATGCACGTTCACCTGTCGTAAAATAGAAACGCAAGAGTTGTTTATTATAAGCAATAAGCGACAATTATAGTTATGCGCAGTGAAAAAAAAACAACACGTTGGGCGATCGTATCTTGCTGCGTGCTTGCATTTGGCGATGGGCTGGGCGAATACACGAGATTCATTAGAAATAAATAATATCATTAATTATTGCGAAAATTACAAAATAGTACAAGACTTTTCGATTAAACTTTTAGTTTGCTCTATTTGCACACCAAAGCTAGTCCTATATATTTTAGAACACCCTGTATATATGTACGTCTGGAAAAATAGAAATAGTAATCAATCATATTTGAATAATGTAAAACGTTTATATTACATAAAACTGCGTATTTATAATAAAATTATACTGAAAATTATATTCGGATTTTTTATAACGCAATTTTATTATATGAACTGTAAATTATAAACTAAAAAGTAAAACCATTACAAACAAATTAAGATTTATTAATTTGATCCTGAATTTACGATGATTCTAATTTTTAATTCGAGTATCTCATCAATTTCTATTAATTTTTGGATAAAAACTTAATATATATGATTAACATTGTCAGAAATAATATATGCAAATTTATATATTTATATATTATTATATTTTTACTTTCACGACTATTTTCTTATTTTAACTTCTTCTTCATTATTTTTTCTATTTGTTATGATAATCGTGTAAATAATATACAATAGAGTTGAGATTAAATTATAATCTGTACTTGTAACATTATTAAGTATAACATTATTTGTCGTAAAGTATGATTTCTATAATGCTTACGTTACGCAAACATAACAGAGTTACATAATTTCTATAAATTTTTACTACATATTGAGATTGAAATGCGTAACAGATATTATATAATATATATCCTTATCGAAAGATTAAGATTTTCGAGGTATGTAACAATTACTACCAATTTCTTAAAAACCGAGTATTTGCGAGACATCCATCAAACCCTTGCTCGCCTCGTTTAATGCCACGCTAGAAAGTAGAACGAGCAGCGAAGAGGAAGTTGCTCTTCCTCCCTCGATGAATACCTCAAAGGGGATGTTCCGATCGGTGCGCACATCTCAAGCATCACCCCGCAAATTTATACGCCTCTGCTTTCTTAGCGCGTCTTTTGTGCAATGTTCCTTAGACGAGCGTTATTTTCATGCATGTGTGATAAAGGTATATATGTACTTTATGTGACTTCTCGGAAAAAATTTTTTTTAGCACAACGACGTACGTAATACCAGATTGTGTGTTGCGTTAAGATATACTTGATAAAAAATATTATGACCTTCGATATAATAATGATATTTAACGGCGGGATTTGTTGTATAAAGAACATACTAAAAAAAGCCGTATGTAATAGAAAGAAAAAAGAATATATTTTTAGAAATTTTTCTTAAGATAAAATTTCCACAATATTATATTTTAATGTTTTAATTGTTAAATTAAAATAGATATCCTATTCATAAAAGTAATAAAAATATTTTGTGTTATACAAGTTATTTCAGTTTAAAGGTTAGCGAGAATTATTATTTTTTCACTTTCAATACTGCGATGTGGCCAATTTCCGACTCTTAGATTGATGATAACATATTAAGAATGGAATGCATAATGAATAGTTTTGAAAAATTCGTTAACAAAGCCCGTTTTTAATTTGATAATTAAATATTTTAATTAATGTATTTTCGTTTGACTTTTATTAAACCCAAAGTGCCTTTTTGTATTAATACACGAGTCGTATTTAAGAAAAGATACGCCTCCAAAAAGACCTTCGCATTTGCTCAGATCGGGGCACATACATGATAATTCCATTATCGGTAAAATTAGAGGCTGCAAGATATCATCAACCATTTTACTTAAATGTCATTTTTGTTTAAATAGATATTAAAGTAACGCCCATATTATTATAATACTGAAAAAATATATATTTAATAAACGAACAGAATTGAAAATTTCAAAAATACATTGTTTATTAGAATTAAAAAACATGCTTATTTCTTGAAATAAACAAGTTTTGAATTAGTTGGAAGATTAGCATGAAAAAGATGCATATATACAAATTTATATGGAAGGAATGATTTATTTAATATGAAACTTTCAAAAAAAATATGATAGCTATTACACGTATTACAGTTAATAATTTATCTTAATAATTTATAAGGTATCAAAAATATTATTGGCAGCAGAATATTTTAAGTATATATATATATATATATATATATATATATATATATATATATATATATAGTAATAATATATAGTAGTAATATAATATATATATATATATATATAA
>NW_012130111.1:1371302-1383590 GCF_000143395.1 Atta cephalotes | reverse complement strand
ATAGTTAGNAATATATATATATATATATATATATATATATATATATATATATATATATATATATAATGTAATAAATATTATGTAGTAAGTATAAATATTAATAAATATAAATATTAATAAATATTAAATAAAATATTAAAAATATATGTAACATATAAATATATATCCCAAATTTAAATGATCAAACTTCACGAACGTGCTGGTGATCGATAAATTAAGAAAATATCATATTTTTATTTGTTTTGAAGACTAATTGACGATAGTTTGTTAAGTTTTGAAAAAAAGAAACGATTTATTCTTAATATTCATAATAATGTTTGATGATAATCCACACGTATTGATGACAAATATCGCAAGCGCATTTCAACAATTAAAAAATTAGATAAAGATTTTTTCATTAAGGTAGAGTATTGCAATAAGTAATTATGTTTTATAAGGATTTTTATTTTTATGTAAAGCGGATCAACATACTGACCTAATGAAAGCCGAGACATTCATGTAATACATATAAACGTCTCAGCTATATATTTAATAAAGATTTAATAAAATAATTCGATTTAATAAAAAAATATATATAAAATTTTCCGTGGGAAAATTTTATGCTTTTTTTATTGTTATTTATCTAAGAGTCCTATTTCGTTATTATTGTATTTTTTATTTATTATCGATAAGTAATTAATGAAAATGAACTTTATTGTAGTATTTTAAAAAATTCTTGATGTCAGCTATTAGATTCCAGAATAAAAAACAAGGTGTCCGATGTGACCTTGACCTGTTCTTAGCGATGTCATCCAAAGTCAAACGGATGTGATCAGTGAATAAAATTTTTTAAATCTTACAACTTTTGTCTGAATCATTCTTCTCAAAAATGCTTTCTTTTCAATAAATATTTTTTTGAAACGTCTGAAAATCCTAAGGTTATAATACAAGACGTTCTAAAATCAGAAAAACGTCTTAAGACCTGTTTTACAACGTCTTTGGATGTCCCAAAGATGTCTAAAATTGTATTTAGACGTCTTAAATCAACGTTTTTTTTAAATGTCTTTAAGATATTTTATTCGCGCCGTCTTTTAGACGTCATGATGTTCTTTAAGACATCATGATATTCTTTGGGAAATAATTTATTAGACGTTTACTATTTTAAGTTGGCTGTTGATATCTACTAATATAATGATATTTTAAGTTGGCTGTTGATATCTACTAATAATATATTGAAAATCTATAATTATATTATATATAATTATATAACATTCACTATATTTTCGAAAATCTAATTTACGTTACATATATACTATCATTTTCAGTATTGGCATATATCAAAACGCAGCCATTGTTTATTTAAATTTTTTATAGCATACATACATTTTCTTTGACATATCATTGGCTGCGTTCAGGAGAACATTTTATTTTATAACTATTGGAAGTTTTCTTCGCACTGATCGGATCATTCTTTTAGGGCGATATTCATAGTCCGTTCTTATTTCAAGACTGTCTTAAGTTGCTAATAGTTCTTCCGATTGGTTCGTGACTTCTTAAGACTTAAGACGATCTTGATTATAAAATTTGACTATGAATACCGCCCTTAGACCTGAGGAAAAAGAGAGAGAGGAGAAGGAGATTTCATTTCAGATCATAAAATGGTCACAAAATTGTTGTGTTCTACTGAACGTAGCCAATATACAAATATACAACAATGTATAAAAAATAATATATTAACGGGATTGATTTTTAAATCGCATTTTACAACAGGTATATTGTTTACATTTTTTAAAATCATTGGAGTTATCTTGATAACTATCATTCCATTATGTTTAGCTTTCACAAGTTCCTGTATCTTATCTTTTAATTCTATACAAACTGCTTTCGCATCTGCCTTTTTCGTTTGCTCAATAAAACTTTTGCAAGATTATTAATACTGATTTATAATGAATTTTCTCCAATAGTATTAAACTTTTAATGAGATATTACCTTTACGAAAGATAAAACAGGATTATTCTCTTTCGATAAATTATTAAGGGATCCTGTCTGTTTTACCGATTACTTTTTTAAATAACTATTTTTCTAATTGCTTTTACAGATTAAAAAATCCTTTTCCACAATTATTGTATAAACAATAATGTAGTTCAAATCGGTTGACTTTATGCCAAAAATGAAAAAAAATTGAAAAATTACAGTTTTGTTATCGGCTTCCGATATATCACCTCGTAACATTTGCTTTATATACAAATGGTTTCCTGGAAATATTTCTCTTTTGAAATTTAACTGCTAAGTGTGATAATATATCAGACACTATATTGTATAGATTATTTTCTTTTTGAGCAAGTTGACTTCTTTGAAGAATTCTTTCGTATCTTGGCATATCTGTTCATCTTCATCAATAATACATAGAGCTAATTCCGAAACTCCCTTTAAGCCTCTATCAGATTCGACACATATAAACGCATGTTCTACACATTTATATTTTCTATAGTTTATATCTTCATCTCAAAGTTTATAAATATTGACATAATAATATTACATGTTAAATCTTCCAATTTTTTACTCTTTTTATGTAAAATAAGACAAACTGTTGTAAACAAAAACTTGGAAAAATTAATAACTTTTTAAAAGGAACTTTTTAAAATTTATTTATTTTTATTTTTATTTTTATTATATTTTATTATTATTTTATTATTATATTTTATTTTTATTTTATTTTTATTTTTTTATAAAATTTAATTAGTAATTTGAGTTAGATTTTTATTTTAAAAGTTGAAAATTGATATACAAACTTACCTGCCATATATGTAATTCGAACATGGTTTCACTTAATTAAAAAATCTAGTGGCAAGATCATTTAATTTAACTAATATATTCAATTAGATCCAAGGGATATGGCGATCGTTCTGACATGGTGATCAAAAGTCTTAAACATCGTTTGCAAAATTCAGAACTGACCATTATCAGCTGACCGCGAATTTAGCTTGTAAGTTATATTTGTCGTCTTAGGCCCAGTTTCACAAATATATAAGTGATTAACTCTTAATCGAGGTTCAACTTGTTTCTCATCTTTTTCCAATTCTAAAATTGGAAAGAGAATAAGTTTGAATCTCGATTGAGTTAATCGTTAGTTGTGGAACTAGACCTTATCGAGATATTGGCACACATCCAATACCAATGGACTGTGAATAATTACATATATATAATTTTTATACCTATTTAAATTAACCGAATATGCCTCTTGTATATCTAAGAAAAAGGTAAGTAAAAAGATAGAAATTTCTCTTTCATTGAAAAAATTTTCCATTTCAGGAATTTTCTTCAATTTCACATATATCTTCCACAGATTATCCCAGTTAGAAATGATCGAATCAATGTCGATTCCATTATCATTTCTGATTGGAATGTTCACTTTTTTCTTGAAAATGAAATAAAATTTATAGATAGAAATAATATTTATAATAAATCTGTACCTATGAAAAATAGTCAACTAAACTAATTAATCAATTAATTAGTTTTGAATTGTATTTATGCATAAATTTATGCACGGCCGCAATCAAATCTAATAGTGCTAATGATTCGAACCAGTATGTTACATATTTATTAATAATTTTGCTTATATTGACTCATTTTTCATAAATTTAATCTATTTTGAAATTTGAGATTATGTTGAAAAAGTGACAAAATTAATACATAGATACATATCTTAATATTGTCATAAAAATAAAAACATTTAATCAATATAATTATTTATACAGTTATAAGTGAGATATAAAGAGGATTGGAAAAATGTTTCATACATAATTATATATAATTACACAAAATTATATAAAATTATAATTATATATATATATAATGCATTGTAGTCTTCCATTCTTATTCTTATGATTATATTTAGTATATCAATAATAAAGATTTATAATTTTAATTTAGATTTAAGTTAATAAATCTTTCAGAATTGACGTTTTTATTGCAAAATAAGTACGCCTATCAGATAATTATGGAATTTCAGTAATGACAGTAAATTTTAGTAGGTTTTTACAGTGTTGAGCAGTTATTACATTTGTCGTACGACAAAGCATTTTAAGCCTATTAATTGGCTGTAAGACGAGAAGTTGTCGGATCTCTTTATCCAATAGCCAATCAATAAACTTAAAAACTTTGTCATACGACAAATGTAATACTAGTCTAATCTCACCAGAGAGAAATCTAAGAGCGTCCTCATCCTTTTTGGTTTGACTCTTGAGGCTTATTCTTTTTGGTTGAACTTTTGCATCAGTTCATCTTTCTTTCTCTTCTTTTCTCCTGAAAAGGAAGAAAGATGAACTGGTGCAAAAATTCAGAGATCAGCTAAAAAGAACAGGCCTTTTGAAGCTTCCGTACACTAGCGACACCATCAATTTTATAGAATAATGTGATCTACGTATTACCGACACTGCTGAAAAAATTGATGTGATGCAAATCTTAGGGTCTCTTTCTGTCCTGCAGTCAATCAACGTGTTTAAAAAGTTTGTCGACACATGTAATATTTTACAAAAGTAAATATTACAAAAAGTATTAAAAAAAAACATGTTTGTTATAGTATTTTGAAAAGTTTTCAAGATAAGTTACAAGAATATAAAAAGTGGAGGTTTTTATTTTTAAAAATTGATGTGATCTCGACGATGTCACCAAAGGTCAAACTGATAAAGCTACAGTAAATAGAACTTTTAAATCCTAAAATTATTGTCTGAACATATTTTTGATTGGATCTTATTTTATGAAAATAAAAAAGATGTATAATCGAAGACACCCTGTATATTATCATGATGTAAGAATACAAGGTATTTCGTTGTGCATGATGGTAAGGTTGAATTTGGAACAGTCAATAAAAATTTAGCCTCAAATGTAGCGCGATTGCCCAGTTAAATATTCGTAAAGTTCAATTCGTATTTCCAATGTGTTGAATATTTCGACACATATATATCGCCATAGTGAAAGAATTACAGAATATACAAATGAATCAATAAAATGTTCAAAATATTGTATGAATATTTCTTGTATTATCGAAAATCACTCGTGAGTGAGCAATACACATCTCCACTGATAGAAGGCCGCGTCAAAGAGCATTTATTCAACAAGAATCATTTTGAAAGAATAATAAGGAGCGCAGCATTTCGCCTTGGACTCTAAGATAAAAATATGAAATGTGTTTTTCAAAGCAAAATTTTATTTAAAAACTGATTTAGCGACAATCGAACCTAGAATTTTTGAAATTTACATTGTGCGGAACATATATAGAACATTCTCGGAATATGTAAATACAATTTTAAACCAATATTTGAATATTGCTTTTACGTTCCGTAATATTTCCGAATATTCCAGAATACTGGAATGTTTTTTTGAGTTTTTAGGAACCTTTTATAAATATTTCAGGAATATTTAGCGTTAGCTGGGCGATAGCATTGTGATAACCTAAATTTAATCTATCACAGATTATAAGTGAATATTGATTTTTGCATTTGTGGTAACTCTCTGACTGATTAATGTTGCGTACTTCATGAGCGAAATACTTTTTAGCTGCTTTCAGGGAAATGTTATTAGCGCTATTTGTGTCATTTTTCATCGTCTATTAGACGTACAAGGATAGTGTACACAAATGGCAATGATAGCGCGCTCCTCGAATGTACCCTCATATTCTAATTCGTCATCTACAATACACGTAGTAAGAAGTAAGAATAAGAAATTGATCAATCACAGTCGATTATTCTGCTCACATTCGACTGTGATTGGTTAATTTCTTACTCTTACAATCTCATTTCCACTTCTACTGTCATTGTAGATCGCGCATTACATGTATATGATATTTAATTTATATGATAATAAAGCTTCAACTTCAAGGACCTCAGTATGTCATATAAGAGGTGCGTTCGGGGAAATGCTATTAGTGCTATTAGTGCTATTTGTGTCATTTTATTCTCGTTTTATGTCTGATAAACGATGAAGATAGGATGATACAAATAGCGTCTTTCTAAATGTACAAAAAAATTTTTATTTACATAACTTTGCTTCAAAAAATATCAAATAAAGTTATTTTTAATAATTACTTTTAAAATATTTTAAAACAATAAATAATATTTGTAGAAAATAAAGATGGGCCTAAATTGCGTGCGACCTGTTGATCCTTTATGTGCTATGATACCAAGAAATACTGAGCTCGATGCTACACCAATTAAAGAATCAGGACTGCCAATTATCTTTCTGATTGGAGGTCCAGGAGCAGGAAAGTGTTCGTTGAATTTTTATTTGTAATTTTACATATGAATAAAACACTTTCAAATAGTAAGCAATAATAAAGCAATAATAAAACAATAAAGTCAATATTTTTTGTATTTGCAAATTTTTTTTCGCTAATGAAAATATTACTAAATAATCTCGAAGAGATTTGGAAAACGCGAACAAATAAACTGTCAAATAATCCTTGTTTGTTAACATTAAACAAGATAAAATGTATTCACTGTATTCATTATATCCTTGCTTGAAAATGCCTTGTGTGTAAAATACAAGTTAAATATTGTTATTACATTTGAAGATATAATATAATAATAATAATATGGAACTAATTTTAACTTCTTTAAAATAGGATAATAATTTTGATTCTTTTTTTCTATAGCGACACAATGTATACGAGTAGCACAACATTATGGTTTTTGCGCCATTATAAGTACACAATTGTTGCGCACTGAAGTAACTACCGGTACACAAAGAGGCATTATCTTGGCATATTTGATGTCGGAAGATAAATTAATTCCCTCGGATGTTATGGTAGAACTAATCAAGGCGAAGATGCTGAGAAACTTACATGATACACGAGGTTTCCTACTGAGCGGATTTCCTAGAGAAAAGACACAGTGTTACCATTTCGATAAAGAAATTCGACAGCCAGATCTTGTCCTGCGTTTATATGTCAGAGATTCATTACTAATAGATAGAATCCTAGCCAAGACTATCGCCACTACTGAGAGGCCAGATCGCAGTATTGATGAAAATTGGCAACGAATTAAGAAACATAGTCGAATGACCAAGTCCATCCTTAGATATTACAAAAAACAACTAGTGATTATTGATGGCGAAAAAGATGAGACAGAAGTTTTTGAAGACATTTGCAGTGTGATTGATAACGTCATAATAAATTTTCCAAATACGCCTAATAAAAAAGCAGTTAATTAGAATTTGTTCGTTTACGTAATAATTGCTAAACTAGTGCTAATTGATGCATCGATTATTATTCAAATTATAAATTTATAAATTGATTAATAAAGTTTTAAATTGCACAACGGAAATAAACTGTACCTTGTTTTGTGGCGATGTATCAAAAATATTTAAAAAAACTATGCTATATATTAAAACAATTATTATATATATATATATATATACAGTTATATAGATATTATAATTAATAGTCTAACAAATATTACAACAAAAATAATAGGATTTAAAAGGAAGAAATACTGTTTTCTTAATTATTTCTTTACGTAATTAATCAATAACAAATAATATTAAAAAATTGATTCATAAATAATACAATTTTGAAAAGTCATTTGAAAATCCATAAAAAGTATTTTTACATTAGTATGTGTATTTTAATCGTAGAAAAGAAATTTCAATTCGCTTCTGCAAAACCGTTCCCAGCAAACACAGATATAAATGACATAAGCTGCATAATTATAGTCATATAAGGCTGCTGAACTATAATGAACGTCTTATGTAAATTGAGATGGCAATTTTATGTTGGATATACATTGGTCAAGCGGCTTTATGGTTATGCAGCACACTTTATCCTAGAAATATTTTTGCGAACGTTCTCAGAACATTGGGACATCCTCAGGGACGTGTTCAGTTTTCCACCCGCTGGTGTTTTCCGGGTGTCATATTATCTTTATTTAATTTTCAATAAGGATAGATAGTGATACTCTGGTAGGAATCTGAACATAAGCCAGATTATTCGATCTTTAGAATTTTTCTTGGATATTTATTGTGCTATATGAGAAGATTCCACATTTATTTATGGTTTGAAATTCTTATTTTTTATTCCTTGTTCCCTATTTCTTTCATTATATGTAGCTTCTGACGTACTCCTTCCTTGCACATCCTGCATTCTGTGACATCATTCCCTTCCTCCATGTCGCTAGATTCTTCCGCACCTCGAAATTCCATGGATTAGAATCAATTTAGCTTACCTACTATCCGACAAATGCCAAACTCCGGAAATGCATGGAAATTAAGAAATTGCTAAGAAATTGCGATAATACATATATACAAATGCGACTTAATGTTAATAATGTTTTCCAATTTTTATTTTGTCATATACAATTAACATATTTAACGTATTGTATATTTGGCAACATTTCTCAATCTTATTCGTAATGTATAATCATTCTGAAATGGCTTCCTTACATGACTTATATAAAATAAGCCAAAATTGTTCCCATAATTATCCAAATGAAGAATATCCATTGAAAGAAATATTTTTTAGAAAAATGAAATCTGAAAGAAAAGAAATTGTGAAAACTATTTTATTAAAGACATTTAATTAATCTTAAGTCTACGTTCCCCTCTGCGTAGGAGTGTAACGACTTTTCATGCGGGTGAATCATTTTCAAGTCAAATATGAAAAAAATTTTTTTGTTGTTGATCTCGTTGACAATTTTCATTATCATATTTATAATCAGCACACCAAAATACATTGGTAAATCAATCAACAAAATCATCCTTTTGGAACTCTATTAATTATAATTTGTAATGTACAATGTATAAATTTATATAACATTTTAAATAATACTCTATAACTCATTATGTACGTATAATAAATAGTTTATAAACGCAAGTTTATAAAATATTGAATTTCTTCTTAATGTTATTTTTTTTCTTTGATCATTAACTTTTTTTATTACAGTTAAAAAATATTTGTAAAATAAAAAATTTGTCTTACCGCAGAACTATCGTAATCATAACCACACTTAGCTAATTCATATGCTAATTCACATCCTTTAAATTTTTTTACTGTAAAAATAGACATAAATAGAAAATATATACAAACAAATTATATATTATAAAATTTGTAATTATTATTTTTATTATAGAATTATTTTTAATTTAATTTAGATGTTTTATTTAAAAAATTGTATATATCAATTTTGCTTACCAATTGATAGACAATGTTCCATTGCTTTCATAGCAGGTGGTATATATTCTTCCAACAACATGGTTTCTATGATATTTTTTAAAGCTTTTTCTACTATCTTGTCATCCTTCATCTAGAAAAAGAGAAAGATAAATATATTTGTAATATTGTAAATGAATCTGAAAAATTAGGCAAACAATCCCTTTATTTAAAAAAAGAACAGCTAAATGCTTATATTGCGTAAGTTACTTTTTGTATGCAAGTTATTTTATCAATATCAGTCTTGTTTGCGGAATATAAATAAATTCGAATTGATGATTATTTCTCATTATAGTTGCCTATATAAAAGATCACATTGTGGCAGACAATCGAGACAACTATAAATAGTCCGTAATAGTAAAAGCAGTTTGCATTGCAAATACAACTTGTTTCTACTTTTTCTATTTATGTAATTTAAATGATTTTAAAAATATCTATGTTTAAAAAACATTTATAGAAAATTCTTGTAAATTTTACTTACAATTTTTGTATTTAGCAGTACACACTTAAAGTAACATTGAAATTTCCAATCGGATGCGAAAATACCTTTGGCTGCATCATCGATCATCTCTAAGTACAATATTATAATCTTAAATATATTTTTTATTTCTATTATGTTACTTTTTCAAAATTACTTTTAATCTATATAAAGTATATATAGATTAAAAGTAATTTTAAAAAAGTAATATAATAAAAAATATTTAAGACGAGATTACTTCTCGTGAGTAGATAGAGCGGACTGAAGTGAATCAAAAAGTCCTTTACCATTTTGCAATTTTTGCAATGCTTTAGGAGATATTAATTTTTAAAAATCATTGAATAAGCATGTATTCGCGGGGACTTTACTATCAAGTAACCGCCCATCGGTCGCGGTGCGGACTTGTTAGGGACTGCTTTGTAGGCATCCACTAAGCATCATAACTCAAGCAGCGCACTTATCAAGCAAACCCTCCTCGCACAATAAGCGACCGTGACTGATGGGTATATATAACTTGGCGATAGTCTGCGTGGACGATACGAGCTTATTCAGTGCTATTTGGAAACTAATATCTTCTAAAGTATTGCGAAAATTGCAAAATAAAGGACTACTAAAGGACTTTTCGACTCAATTCAGTCCGTTTGACATGTTCACGAGAGGCGATCCTCATAGGTTGGGGATCATAATATTAGGTGTAGTAAAAAGAAATCTTTTTACATGAAAATTGAATGGAAAAATAATGGATTTCTTTTTACTACACCTAATATACATCCTGTATATTATGAAACGTCTCCCACGCGTGCGCGCGTGTATTTATATCGAAATTTGCTTAAAGCCAATGATTTAATTTAAATATACATTTAAAAATTTTTTAAATTTAAAATTTTTTAAATTTAAAAAATTCAATGAAAACAGTTTAAATTTTCATAAATAATAAAATTAATTGATTTCTTAATCAAATCTAAAGATTTAGTTAAATTTAAAAAATTTACATTTTAATTTAATGTATTGTAATAACATAATACAAAAAATATATAATAATATAATAAATTAATTTATATATAATAAATTAACATAATTTTAGGTATTTGATTTATTATATATAGCCTAGTACCAGTCAAATATTAAATACATTATGTATTATTAAACTATCTAAATTTTAAAGGATATTGTTATATACTTATATTGTCTAAATATAATTATATAATATTTGAAGATTTTGATATTTGGTCACATTACATAAAAATTTGTAATACATTACATAAAACTGCAGTTTTTTATAGAACATACTTGGATCCGTGCCCACTTTATCAATGCAATACTTCTGTAATGGTAATAGAGCTTCCTTCACCTCGTCAAGGGACATTCTTTTCTATAAATATATATATAATATATATAAAAAATAATTTAATAATAAAATGCGAAACACTAGGATGTCTAAATAAATATATAAGTGTTTAACATTACATACGATTTTTGGACGTTTAAAGAAAATTAGATCGATGGATCTTTATTTGTTTCATGCAAACTACAACATTAAACTACTTGCATTAAAAAATTGGAAAAAAAATTTAATAAAAATTTACCTTGAATTTTTTGACATCACGTACTTTTTTGTAATATTATAATGGTCTTCAAGACAAATTCAACGAATACATTTTATTGATGTTTAATATAATATAAATTTGTAACATTATTTTAATTAGTAATATTTATTAGCTGTATATAATGATAATGTTCAAGATCTTCGAGAAAGAATAATTATAACTTGTGAAATTTTCGATCGAAATGATATAAAAGCTGTTATTCAATATAATATGAGATTTATTCGAGAAACATCCTGAGAACGTCCTTAGGAATATATAAATGTCCTTCGAATATCCTTCGAAGAACATATAAATGTCATCTGGATATTTTTAGGACATCCCTTGGAGATCTGTATTGCATAAGCACGTAGTAATTTTGAAAAAGAGTAGAACTTCGTTTCAAAACGAACGAGCAGTTTAACATTTTCTTAGATAAAAGAGTTCTTTTCTTACTGATGAATATTTATGTTTATGTGTATCAATAAAATCAATAAGATTGACATTCCCTATATTGTTAAGTTTGTTTGTTTTAAAAACCTGTACAATATTATAAAAAACAATTGCATTGCGCCATTAAAAAAAATTCAAAGCAATTAATTTTTTATTTAAAAAATATTTTTAATTTTTTATTGTAGCTTGCATGAAACAAATACCCATCTTTGAAATCTTTACATTAAATTATCGGAAGTGTCCAAAAATCGTGTGGACAGTTATGCTAAACATTTTGTATAAATTATAAAATGCATCAATATGAAACTTATTTTTATATAAAATGATTTAAATATATTTTTCATAAATTATGATGTGATTTTTTGAGTAATGTCTAATTACCGTTTCTAATTACTAACACATGATAAAGTTTGCAAAATTATTTAAAAAAGTTTTTATGAATTGTTTTGAACATATATATATATATATATATATATATATATATATATATATATATTATATAATAATAATATAAATATATATATAATAAATTAATTTATTTTATTATAATAAATTAATTACTTTACTAGTACGTACTACACACACACACACAC
>NW_012130111.1:1355116-1371282 GCF_000143395.1 Atta cephalotes | reverse complement strand
AATTAATTTAATTTTATTAATAATAAATATTACTTAGTTATACTACACACACACACACACACACACACACACACACACACACACACACACACACACACACACAAATAAATTACAAAGTTTATATTAAATTTTTAATTATTTTTTTTTCAATCTGCTACTTTAAATTTTGCAAACATTAAATTATTTTTGTAATAATTTGTAATATTAAATACTTTTAATATTAAATTATAAATATTAATATTAAATTATAAATTATAATATTAAATACTATAATAATTTATAATATTAAATATAATATTATTAAATATAAACAATTTTTATAATTTTTCTTAGTTATACAGCTTATTGATGTACACATATTTGTGAATCTAAATTATTATTGTTGTATGTCCGCGTATCATACATATCGTTGCATATTATATGGATGGAAATGCATCATTGTATATCAATTTTGTTATAATTTTGTTATAATTTCATTATAATATGCAAAGGCGCATTGTACACTATCATTAAATTGATATACAACGATAATATGGCACGTGAATATACAACAAATTTATCCGCTTTAAGAAACTTACACCTTCGCTATTTTGAAGATTCGCCATGAGCACGAATGAAATGAAGAAAATCGTACCAGTGCCTTTCATTCTTATTTGTTGCCTTTGATTTTGTTTATTCATTTAATATCTTTTTCAACACGATATAGATGAATCGCCACTAGACCTGACTTGCAAAGCGCACGCAAAATTCATTCGTTTATTTTTATATACGGAAGTAAGAGAGAAGGAGAATCTTTAATTTCATGAGGTGGCACATCTGATAGGCTTAAATTATCGTTTTGGTTGATGTAATTAACGATACTTAACGCTAATATTGATATCCGGGTCTTATTAGAGGTTAGATAATCATAGTACATTATGCAAGTGCATTACTTTCGGTCTCGTGATTATGTATTTGATGATGCAAAATGCATAAAAAATTAGATATCAAGAAAACAAGATAATTTTTATCTTTAAAAATAATATTTACTAATAATTAACTACAATTTTTTAATTATAAAATTAATTTTAATATTTTCAGCTTTTGCTTTTTCTCTTATAACATACCTCTTTCCGATTATTATATTTCTATAATAACGTGAAATTATTTTTTATCATTTTCTTAATTTATATATAATTTAATAATTTAATAATTTATATATAATTTATATAATTTCTTTAATTTTAGTTTTATTTGCTTTAGTTTTAGCTTTGCTTTAGTGAAGAAAAAAGAAATTTTTAATACTGTTGAGAGTATAAATTAAAAATTATATTTACTAGAATTTTAAAAAGCAAATCGTTAATTTAAAAAATAAAAAAATATGTAACACATACACATAAAATAAGAAATAAAAGAATATACAAATATAGAAATAGAATATATCGACTTACTTTTAGAAAATAATTTTTTTTAGCAAGATGGATACTGCGTAAATTACACTAATTAAGTAGAAAAAGTTAATAATTAAAATTATATTAAAAATATAATCAAAGATCAAATTTTATTTGATTTATATATTCTTTTATTATAAATATAATTCATTAATTTGTTACAATTAATGAAGACAGAATAAAGTTATACAATGTCACTGCGTAAACGTAGGAATTAAAACTGCATTTAAAAATTTACGGACTTTTTCAATAAATTACGATCAAGTGCATGAAATCACAATAGAGTTACAGAAATATTAAATAAGATATTGTTAATTTAACTTATACAGTATTTTTAAAAATATTTTCTAGATTTATATTTGTTTAATTAATTTGTTTAATTAATTAGAGTTTTATACCTATTTTTAAACAAATACTTATTTTATGATGCATACACTTTTAAATGTTTTTTTGTGTACTTGATATTCTTTATTTTAGTGAATTTTTTTAAATGAGATTTTTATTACTTTTAAACAAACCATCATTAATGATCGTTTATTATTTCATTATTGTAATGCTGCGGTGTTTAAAATTAATTAGTTAATTTTAATAATTAAATAATGCTTATATAATTGCACATTGCTTATTATTATTATTATTATTATTCACATATAATTATGTATATTTATACGAGTATATAGTTTTGTATATTGCACTTTGTCCTATCATTTTACAAATCTATCAGTCTACAAATTTATTATCACGATTATTACCGAGTTGTCTTGACACAAAGAATTGAAATTAATAATTTTACAATTTACATAAAGCTAAACGTAATTACACATTTTCATTATATATAATATATCATATTCTATTTCTATAATTATTTGCGTTTGATATTGGTTAAGGAAAGAAGAAGTGATCCGGATCCGTTTGATAGCTGCATTTTACAAATTGATAAGTTGTTTCGCAATCATCGCCAGCGGGTGCTATAAAAACAAAAGAATTCTATTTACACCATCTACTTTTATGTTGGAATTTATTTTTATACTAATTAACTAATAGATGAAAATTATTTTTTAATAAAAATCTCTACGTGAAGTTGTTGAAGATAATCGTGATAAATTAGATTTTTGCAAAACTGCAAAAATTATTTATTACTCTCTTTTATTTAATGAAAAATTTGTTTTTAAGATTAAAAAAACAAGATTTTAAGGAGGTTTTCATCTTTGTCATAATTAATTCTTCATAAAAAGTATTTTTCGCCAGTTTTGGCTTTTTTTGAGGAAAATAACGTGCGATGATTTATGTTCTTTACGTGCTGTCCTTTTGATCGATATATATATCTTTGCTATTTATTTGATTCTCAAGATGTTTGTTACTTTTAGTAAATTAATTTGTAAAACCGTCATTGAAATACAGGTTGTGTGACCGACGCGATGCATGACAAAGAATGAAATTTAAGTAGTTGTAACAGTATTCTGCCTTTTCTTCTAAATTGTGTAGCATATAGAAAGTCGCAGTTATTTCTTCTAAAAATGTCAAAGAAAAAATAAGAACGGATATCTATTGGTTTCTTCTGAGTAGTAATTTGAGTAATAACTTGATGATCAATAGTGTCTAGAAGTACTGTTTTACTTCGATAAACGTTTGGAGGACCTCGTGTGTCCTTACGTATTTGTAATATGGTACTGCAAATCTCAAAAAATCATTTTACAAGAATATTTTACACAGGAATAAAAACCAGCAAAAAAAATCGATTTTTTGATGCCGTCAAAGGTGAAAGATTTTAATTTGAGATTTTAATTTTCTCTTTTTTTTCTTGTACATTTTCCTCTTTTCTTTTTCTTTTCTTAAATTCCTCCTTAAATTCTTTTATCTTTATTTAAAATTTATTTCAATCTTTATTTCATAAAATTAAACTTACGTTCTGCTGCACATTTAGTCAAAGACACTTTTAAAGGACCTGCCATGTCAGGTGGCATCATTAGATCCATTTGTTTAATCATCATGCCATCATCTATGCGTCCATTTTTGAACTTAATTATAAAAAAGATACATTTAAATAGTATGTAATTATATTTAATTGTATATTTTATTTATTATTATATTAAATAAGGTAACTATACCCAATACGGTTTAATACTCAACATTGTTTTGTCGTTTGTAAGTAGTTAAATGAATAGTTTAATCTTTAATCTTAACTATACATATTTTTAAATATTGGAAACTGTCTCATATTCTTAGTTATTGTTAAAACAAATATTTCCTATTTTTGATCGAATCATCAGTTTTCAATATTGAACTTATAGTAAAAATCGTAATAATTAAATAGGCGTATTGGATATATATAGTTACTTTTTTTTGTTCTTACAGTTCGCATTGTTTTCATTATACATAGTGTATAGCATTTTAATGGTTGATTGTCATCTGGAAATTCACCTTTTTGTATTCCTGCAACAGCTCCTTTAAAAACAAAAAATATAAAAAAACGTACATGTTGAAGTTGTAACAAAATTTAACAGATAAATCATAATATTTAATCATCAAATTTATAGTTGTGAATAAAATGCAGTTATTTTTAAATTAAAAACTAACATTCAGCAAGATCTCTGAAAAAAGATTATCACAATTTACAATTTTGCAATATTGCCAATTAAATGAATAACTTATTTAAAAAATTTAGAACTGTGCATAACAATGTTGACAAATAATATTTTAAAATAGATTAATAATTAATTTACAAATATTAAAAGTTTTACACTAAAACGCCGGTATATACTGTAATAATTCTTATTTGTACGTAAATACGAAGAAGAATAGTATATCGCTACAGAATAGTTTAATGTATCTTCATTAATAGATGATATTTGATTCCGTAAACAAGAATTAAAGCAGAATTTACTGTAATTGCACAAGCGAATTATACATTTCCGTATAATGTGCGTTATTCGATTTTATATCTCATTATAAGTATTGTTTTATTCTAAATACAAGATAAAAATATTTAAGAATAAATATTTGTATCTTGTATTTAAGAAAAAGTTATTGAATTTTGCAATCGTATAAACCATACACAACTTAATTAATATTTTAGTTTCTTGTTGAATATAAGCAACATTCAGTGATAAAAATATGAAATAAATGAAAAATAAGTAATATTATTATGTCCTGCCAGCCAGAGTAAAAATTTTTATATACAATTATATTTGACCACATACAAGATCAATGAATTGAAAAATTAATGTTTCGAGTATTATATAATTTTAAATTGTGTTATGCAATTTCTATTTTATAATAAAACAAGTACAGAGAGTAGACAATAAGAAATAAGTTGGAAAGTTGGTCGCTCCTAGGTGGAGGAGGGGAGATAAGGTGGATTTCGCTTTGCGTGGAAAGTCGAACGCCTCTAGGCAGGGGAGAGAAGTGGGGCAGACGTCACAACAAAAAATTGTTATAATATGAAAAAATTAAATTCATTTGTAGAACTTGTTTTATTAATAACTTTTTAACGAGTAATGATCGGTTAGAATGCTTTAAGATCATGACTTTGACAATATAGTCAAGGTTAAGATATGTTCATTGGGCGAGAGTTCCCTCATTTTTATTTTCACCCTGTTTATTGATATGCAGAGAACTAGTAATCGAAAAGTATATTTATATCAATCGTATAGAATAAAATTTGTACACATTGATATCTTGTATATTGGCTCAAAATAAGACAATCATAATTAATGATTTATTCCGTCAGAGATTATTATTTTATTTTACTCTGAATGTGATATGTACATAATAAATTCAGCCCTCCAATTCGTGTTAAAGTTAGACATAGAATGAGCTACTCAAGCATTCGCGAGAAAAACATGTTTAAAGATTTATTGTTGTTAATATACCGATCGATAAGAACGAATTGACGAGAAGCATAACATAGTGGAGCGTTGAGCACTACAATGCTTTTGTTGTAATATTGTTGTTGGACAGTCGAAATTCGTTACGGCAAGCATAAAAATCCTGATAAAAGTAAAAAAAATAATTTGAAATGTATTTATTATATAGCAAACAAATTCAATTTAATAATATAAATTGTATAATACTAACTTAAAATTATATAAATTTTAAAGTTACATTAATTTTTTAGTAAAAAAATACACATACCTATATAATAATACGCTACAATGTAAATAAAAAAAATAATAAAAAATGTGTAAAAGTAAAACTCGAACCCAAGATATACAACATCTCATAGTTTGACATCTTATTCACTATGCCATCACTTCTTGCGGAGAATTCGTTTTTACACCGATTGTACATCAATTAACAATATGTAAATCTTTAAACACGTTTTCTCCATGAATACTTGAGAGACGTATCCTATAACTTTAACATGAATTAGTTGAAGCGCTGAACTATTATATATTGCATATATATATATATATATATATAATTCAATCAAATTGGAGACTGTTCATCTAGGTGTCTCCCTTATAAGTTAACTTTTGGTCTGTCTTACAGACAGGTGTGTCGATTTACTGCACCCCTATTTTCTATTAAAAATTGTATATTATGAAGAAATTGAGAAAGAAAAAAATATAAATAAAATTGATTTAGAAAATTAAACATGTGTGGAACGATAATATCATCAATTATATAACTATTATTATTGAAATTATTTGCAAAAGAAAATTATAAGAATTTTATTTTTGTATTTGTAGAATTCATTTTTAACTGATTTTGTATAAAAACAAATCGTAAGAATATGACTTATAAATTATTTTTTCTTCAATTATCTAAACAGATTATGTTTTTGTCAGTATTGATAAAGTACAATGGTTAGTTTCTAAGACATAAGTGTCTTTTTAGGAGATCTATGTCAGACTATCGACGACTTTTTTTTATCATTATACATATATTTTTAACGCTGTTAATAACGTTGTATTATATTATATATATTATATATACAAAAATCATAAATATTAATATAAATTATGGAACATTTGTACAACTTACCGGCGTCTGCGTGAGATTTCGATGTACACGTATTTCGCATACTCAGCGCGGCTTTTTCAATTTGTTCCATTGTCATCACCTACATTACAATAAAATTCAATTATATTTTTTGCTTTAATAATAAATTAATACAATGTAATAATAAACAATAAATAACAAGAAGAGATTACAAGATAGATTTTTATGTATTTCAATTTCTTCAAAAATACGTTTTGATCTTATTATTAAGTCATCCTCAATGTAAAGAAATTAAACGCAAATTTGATAAAATTAATTAAAATAATAAAATAGTTAAAATTATGCAATTTATAGTTACGCAAAAAGTTGGTAATATTTTATTCTATTTATCTTCACAATACAATGCTTTTCGTTCTGGTAATATTATTGGTTATATTCTTCCATTATAATGGTCACAATAAGTCCATAATGATAAAAATGTATTAGCACACGTTCTGTTATCAAATTAATAAAATAAATTATAAAAATTAAAATAACAATGAATAAATGATCATTATATTCAAAATGATTAGTATATAGAATCCTTATTGTAATAGACAACTATATTAAAGTGTGTGTTTAATAAATAAAATTATTGTACATATATCTCAACTGCGATTGATAAAGGATATAATCAATGTATAATATACATTAGAAGAAATTACGAAAATAGAGATATTTAATTAGTTTTGAATAAATAAATCTTCTTTTTATAAAGAGATATTTAATTAGTTTTGAATAAATAAATCTTCTTTTTAATATATTACTTTTTCAATAATAATTGTAATAACAATAGTATTAATGTTATAATAATTATGAAAAACTTATACAGGTCAAAATACATCCGTTTTATTAAAATTTTTATATTTTATTTTTATTTATATTTAATTTTTATTTATAGTTTATTGTTATTAATAAAAAAAAAGATAGTAATGTCTACTTTTTATAATACTATTATATTCAAAAATTCTCTATATTCTTTTTAATAACTTATAAATTATTTTACAATTTAAAGAGATATACAATTTTTCAGATATGCACAAATTTAAAATTTAATTTTATAAATTAAAAATAAAAAAATTAATTTTTTACTTAAAAAATAGGGTTGTTTAATAAGTTATTTAATAGCTTGTTTAGATATTAGATTGTTTAGTAGATTAACTTACAGCATTTGCTTGATTTACTGCGATCAACATAATCGTGCAAATTAATAAACGCGCACACATTTTAAAATATTTTCGATTATGTATCAAAATAGAAATAAATTTAATCCGAAATATTCCCTTGAATTATTGATGCAATAAACTATTAATCCACCGTGATTAGTCTTCGTTCTTCTTTTATAAAGAACGTCTTTTATAAAGACTAAGGTAGTCAACAAGTTGTTGGTGGTTAATATATCTAGTGGTAATTTCATTTGGAAGCTTAATTTCGTAGCATTCGTCCGCATAAAATACATACTTTATGCAGAAATTATGTCGAGACGAGGTAAGAAGCTTCCGCGATTTGTCATATCGAAGAAAAAATTAACAATTTGCGACATACAATGATATGTCATTAAAATGTTTCAGTTGTAAATGTCTGCAGATAATTTGCGTTAAATCTTTCAAAATTAAAATGAAGGAACACATAAAGACCTGACTTTAATTATATGCGGACGATTCTGGCTTTAATTATATAGGGACGTATAACAAATGTATGTGACTATTAATTGTAGAGATATAAAACGTTGACAAGCATAGGAGAAAGTGTCAGAGAAGGTAGGAAAAAAATGCAACTATATTAACTTGCCAATGAATAACTTTCGCTAGTGGCAGCATGTGTGAGTAAGAAGAATGGCAGTTCAAGGTAAATGGTTTATTGTAAGAGTACCTCCGCTATGATAAAAGAATTTGACCTTAATTTAAATTAACTATTGAAGAATTTGATTAAAACGTCAACAAAAAAATAATTAAATAATGCTTATTCGTTTGATATGATATAAGACATATGCATTGTATATATTAGTCCATTCAATTTCATACAAAAATAACGGATTTCTTTTTACTACACCTAATATTTATATTTATGATCAAGATAGAGTGAGAAAAAAATTAGTTGAATTAATAAATTATATATCACAACATTTTTCGTTCCTATTCTTAAAAAATATGTGTATATGCTTGTGTAGCAGCCTTCTGTGCATCCAGATATTTATTATGCTTTACATGTTTCACAGTTTTAAAGATATGAAGTACATGGCTAATGTTTCGAACTTAATGTTTAGAACTTTGATATAATCCCGCTAGGCTTTGACAGTTTAAGCGACGCATAATCCCTTGAATTTATACTCTTATAAAGTCTTGCAATCCACATGCTTCTTTTTCCTTGCCTCATCCACGAAAAAGGTATATTTTTATGTCTGTCGGCTGTGGGAAAATTTTGAGGAAAACTTTAAAGACGAGAAAGCTTGAATTATTTCTGCACCTGAACCCTCAATCTCAATATCTTATCATTAAAACATTCACTGAAAGATACAATGAGACCATAACGATTTATTTTTATTCTAAATATAATTGTAAAATATGCGCAACATTTGAGAATAACGAATGTTCGTTTATGAAAATTTTAATAATAATTTAAATATAATTAGCTCTAAATCGTTAATCGCGTTCTTGCGATTAATGATTTAGAGCTAAAACACAATAGGAATAATAGAATTAACATAAATTTTTAGAATAAATCTCACTTTTAAGGAAATATGGAAGTTGTTCTGTTTTACCGATAAAATGTGAATAATCTTCAGATCCTCCAATCTTTAATTGCACTTACGAATTCAAAAATCCGTTTTCATAATTAAAGTATAGTCAAAAATACAACGTGTAAACAACAACTTTAAACAAAAAAGAAATTGAAAAATTGTAGTTTTGTTATCATTTTGATTTGTCGATTTGTAACGTGTGCTGCATATAAGAAATTTTGTACGATTTTAAAATAAGTTTATATCGCATTAGAAATTACATGAAAGATCAATACTGTGCTTGTAAAAATGAGATAGAATGTCATTTACTTAGTATGAGAGAAAGGATAATCTAAAAATTTCATCTGAATGTTATAATTATTGAAATCGATGTGAAAGTTAAACAGAACAATAATTGTATCTAGCAGTAGGTATTGGATCTTTCAAGAGATGGCGTTGTAATATTTCAAATAAGAACATATGTACGCGTTTCAGAGACAGAAAATAATGCAAGAAACTGAGTTTGGAGTTAAAAAGTCTATATGGTTGTGTTCCAAAATTTACTGCCAGTATTGAAAATCTATTTATATCACGTGCTATAGATTTTCAGTATACTAATAGTAAATTTTTGAACACAGTCATTATTGACATCGATTACGTTTGGCGCTCCAGTCCCCTTAAAGATTGAAAATTACTTTTTCAAAACTAGCTTTCTAATTTTTAAAGTGAAAGTTCCTCTCCAAAGAATTTAGAAAGTTGTTTGCCGCTATATTATTACATTAATTTATATTGTTAATTCTATTATTCCTATTGTGTTTTATTATTATTGTTATTATAATCCCAGTCAGAAATCGACATCGAATCGACGATGATTCGACATCGATTTGATGTTTTCGACGTCGATTCGATGTCGATTCCATTATCATTTTTGACTGGAATTACTCTAAATCTATACATCACATCATTGTATTTATTTTTCCATTTTCTTTAAAACAATTTTTTGTCTATATTTTAACTCCCAAAAGTCTCTATACCCAAACATCATTCATCTTGGCATTGATCCATCTGGTGATACTTCTTCCGAAAGAATATATAAATATTTTTAAATTGCGAAGAAAGCGAGCATATATGATTGAATTAGGAAGAACATTGTGAGGGATCGATATAAGTAAAGCACACCGGGGTGGAAAAGATTTGTGATAAAATGGATTTTACTGGCGCAACTAGTTATTGAACTCACTTCTTTCGAAATTATAGTCGCATGTTCTGCCGTGAGAAAAAGTTATCACATTATCTTTGGGAAACCGGAAGACAAATGGCCATTTGCAAAGAGTTTTGCGCTAAATTGCAAAAAGACGAGCTTTAATGATCGAGAAGATCATAAAATCAAAGTTCGTAGAAATTAATATGTATGATTAGATGTTACATTTTTAGAATTACAAATGAGGTCAAATAGAATCGTAGTCATTAAATTTTCAAAGATATTCATATATATATATAGATTAGAATTTAAATTATAATATACGTTATTGCGGGAAGCATCTTGTTTGCCTACATTCCCGATTGCATATATCACTTATTAAGCATACACAGTTTGTACACAAATTTCATTTCTCAGACATTCTTTTATTATTATTATTCTGTGTCTTATTATTTATCTAAAATACGATTAATTGTTTTAGTATTACATTTATTCTTTGAAAATTTAATAACGTTAATAATATTAATTTGCCATAATTTTAGAAATCATTAAATCATTATTTAAACTAAAATAAGTAGCAAACATAAAATTGTAAAATCTTTAATTGGCTTGGAGATGGAAAATTTTGCATTTAATAACGTCAATAAAGAGTTATTACTAACTTTAAATTCACGACAGCGGTTTTATACTGGACAATATCGAACCACATGGAATCAGGTGGTTTCCAAGAGATTGAACAGATCGACCGAGCATGAAAAGCATTTACGATTTCCACTTTCTGGACACGAAAGAAACTCTTTACTCGCAACACCGCCGGAAGGAAAAGCTTTTATTGCCACCCCATTCATGAGACACGTAGCTATATATACAGAGTGAACCATATAATTCACAATCAGAGAGAGTTAGTAAAGTAATTTAATCTTTTTGTTTTAAGTAAAATTTAATTTAAATAATTTATATGATTACATTTCATGTTTTATTAATCTTAATTTATCTTTTTTAAGGAGTAAGCAAATATCAGATATCAAAACTTGCATGAAAATAATGATAAAATGAAGAGACTGTTCATTACTGTTCATTACAAGATATTTTAGAACAGAATTACGCCCAGTTTGGGCTCCGAATGAATAGTTAGGTATAAGTCATATTAATCGACAGGAACAGAGACAAAACAAAAAGTTTTAAAATTAAAATTAAATTCTGCCGAGCGTATCCTATCCCTCTTCAACTTCAGCCCATGGCACATATAAAAACGTATAAGACAAGAGGATGTAATCAATAATTGACCAATCACAGTAGAGACATAATAAAGATTAATGCTTTACGTTCTATTGTGATTGGCCAATTCGCTTATTACTTAATTATTACTTTAGGTTTTTTTATGTATTTTTACTTTCCTATTTCTCTTTGAAGCTCTCTAAAATACTATTAACTGCTCTTGCTAGCACATGGATGTCTTCGTCAAGGTATTGGGTATCCCAGATACCATATGACTGTCCAGAGGTATTCATTATCACAATCCGAATGTTTCTGACATGACGGCATAGATCGCGTTCGAACTTAATCGGATTAATAAACAGTATCAAATGCATTTCAAATATTACTTCAATATCTTCAGTATAATCCGTTATCACTACGCGGAAATGCCCTGAATGTAGAGACCCAGGTAACTATAGGACACGAAATCATAATTAAATCATAATAAGGATATCACAGAACGTCATCATGACGTCAGCTTGATAGCTAAAAATTGATTTATAAAAGGCGAATGAGATCATGATATCTGTCCTCCATGACTTCTGTATTCTATTTGAGGAAGACCAGTGATAATACATTATAGTCATAATAGCAAAATTTTGATAGCTCTAGCATTCAGAACAGTCATTTCACAAGGTTATATCTGGAACTTTTACGTGTGCATATGTGTGTGCATGCATGCGAGCGCGTGCGCGTGTGTGTGCGTGTTACCTTGGACCTAATTTCCATAAGAACTTGGCACAGTTCTTTCCCGTAAATTTTCCTTGATAAATGGTATTTTTTCATATATACATATAGAAATATATATGAAATATGTAGTTGTACAATTGTATATATCTACATATACATGATATATAAATATACATGTAACTTTTTTATTTAAATTTATGTCACGTTATTGAAATCATATTTTAAATGTAGAGCATATACTTTTATTTAATTGATAAAATAAAAATGACATATTCATATTAGATTTCTAATACATATATTATATGTACTATTTTAAAATCAAGTTACTACTATAGCCAATTCTTATACATCGATCCTCATATCAATATCAATATCAAAATGTTCCTAATCATCCGTTTCTGTATGATATTCATTAATATCCTATAAGCGCAAAATTCCTCGAATGTTATATGGTTATTATTAAAAAATTAAAATAAGTTATTATAATATTTCGAAAATACCATATAATATTTTTTAATTATATGGAAGTATTCTATAGAAGTTATATATCCATTTATATAATATCCTAGGTATTATATCTTAATATCCCCGAAATATTATTAAAATATTTATAACTATTTTATGATCGTAATATTAATTTTTAATTTGAAATGTAATTTGAATTCACAATCCAGTAACGAAAAGTTCTTATCAGTTTATACTGCATCTTGTGCTAAAAAAATTTTCACATAATTTTAAGTACATATCCAGTTCTACAATAATACGCCAAAATTATTTTCATTCTTTAAATGTATACTTATACTAAACAGTTGTAACAGTTTTACAAATTAAAGTAAATTTTATTATAATACTTTTTAATGTTTATACAATATTACAGTGCCATTAAATAATGTTACTTTTAATAATCATGCAATATTATGAGAAGTAGACATATAACCTTCTATTAATACTTGGAGAATATTATTTAATATTATATAATGTTAATACAATATTCTTAAAATGTTACATTTAATATTTTAAGAATATGTCTAAAATATTACTTAATATCAAATAATATTATGCGCTTATAGGGTATGCTCTCTTCAGGAACAGTGACGAAGGGGAGAAGGGAGGAATGACAAAATGGATCAGACGTCCGTGACAGTATTAAGCATTTCTAGCGGACCGGTTCGGATGGTCGCTACGATCCCTATAATAACGACCGGCATGACGGCCAGCGAAATCGAGCTAAAATGAAACAGCGCCTACACGCGCCTGCGCACTTTGCACGTACACCAACCTCCCCTCTTTTCTTCTTTCTTTCACGATATGCGAGGATGTGCTTCGTCTCGCCGCTTGCGCTGCCGGCAGTCACTAACGTCCCTGTATATGTTTCGTGTATGTCGCGACGCCCCTGGTAGTGCATCGTCGACGGGCGTCATGGCGCGTCTCGTTATCGCTGTCGCCTTCGCCTTCGCCTTCGCTGTTACATAGTTACATTACGCGCCGCCGTTACATAGTTACACATCGCGTTTGATGGTGCGTGACAAAAAGAAAGGAAGAAAGGAAGAACAGTATGCTGTATTCCATAGTGTATTTGATTGGGTCGATTGGTGACGTTACGCGATAGCGTACGAATTTTTTTGTCTGCTAGTCTTCGGAGCTATGATGATTTCATAATTGATTATTCCACTAATCTTGATACACAGAGTTATCGATATACATATGTTACATGTGAATAGGTATGCTAGGTATAAATATCATTATTGGTGAATTATTGGTTGCAAATTATCCTTTACTACATTATGCTAATCGATTTGAGATGCGCGCGCGCGCATACACACACACACACACACACACACACACACACACACACACACACACACACACATACATCACACAAGATCCACATATGATTCAATGATCGTAAATTTTTTGATTAGTAATGATCAATGGAATGATCCAATAGTTTTGTTTATGGCGTGGACATATTATCTGCTGCGACAATTTTCACAAATTTCTGCGAGAAGAAAGATAATATTTTGGAATAAATAAGGAAGAAGAAAAAATTATTATTGTACTCTATATAATTTATTTATGTAAAAAGAAATTGGTTGAAATTAATTTAAAATTAATTTTAGAAAAATTAATTTAAATTGATGTACATTGTTCTTTGTCCATGTGAGATAACACAGTATCACAAAACTTAGTGGTTAGAGTAAAAAGTTAGAGTAAAAAGCTCAGTTTTAGATGAACGATAATTATTCGAGTTAGAAGTAGATATATTCTTTTTTAATTGCATATTGCATTTCTCAATTCTAAATAAGAAAGTTCATCTTCAGACAATAAGAAAAAGGGTAGATAAAAAGTAAAGAAAACAGGATAAAAGTTTTCTAAAATTAATATTTGTAACATTTAAATATCTTTTAGGTACTTTTATAACAAGAAAAAGGAAAAAACAGAAAATGGAAAATCAAGAAGCTCCATAAAGTTTTATTTTACATCCAACTACTTATATATGTACAATAGTATATATTAAAATATTTGAATAATGAAAATTATAATTGTACATACGTCACCACGATGGACTATTTTATAAAATACTTCATTTTTTATTTTATCATTAAAACTGTTTGTGAATCATTAAAACTGTTTGATCTTTATTTAAAATGAAAATTAAAAAATGAAAATAAAAAATTTTTTTTTATAAAGGTATGAATAAAAGCTTAATTTTCAACTTATAGTAGTAAAAATGTAGAGTACAAAATAATGCTAACTAACAATTTACTAATGTGACAAATTGGGATTTTTCCTACATCTGTAATAGGCTCTATAAAGCTTTGATGCTTGGACTCAATCAGAGGAGATCATGTCATGTGACCAGTTTGTCACTCTTTTCCTATGAAGTTCTTTAGTCGCTATTCAGTAAATAACTAAAATTATTTAGGCGATGAAGCAAATAAAAATATTTGCGCAAAAGTTGAGAACTAGAGAAAAACGATAATTTGTATAACAATGAAAAATTAGGTTTTATACAATGACATAAAATGTATAAATGAATACCTTATGTCTATGTATCTAAAAACTTAAAAGATACCGTATAAAAAAATAGGTACAGAACAAAAAAAGATTTTCTTTAAGTGGAATCAAAAAGCTTTACTGTAATGAGAAAATGCAATAATCATTTAAATTGTGACTTCTTAGAGGATATACTGTTCCGATAGCACAAGAATGCGTTAAAAGTCTACCAAAATTAATTATTCACTGGAAAAGACATTAAAAATATAATAAAAAAAAACGTCAAGTATATTTTGCAATATTTTTACAGAAAACTGTTTGTGAATATATTCTAAAACATAATTAAAGGAATAAAAAAGGAATGCAATTAAAATACATTTTTTACGCAAATATATCAAAACAAAGATGTTCAAAAATATAATGGAAAAATTAAATATAAAGTGCCATGAAAAATAAATAAAATCAAAAAAATTTAATAAATATTTCAAATATATTATTTTAAAATAGATCCCAGTAGATCCCACAGAATACAGCGAGCACAGAATTCTCCGAGCGATGTTTTGAGGACATCCTTATGATATATATGAATAGATAAAGTATAAAAGTAGATAGACAACGCAGTTAAGTAGACACGACATAAATGGTTGAAAAGATAATGTAGATAAGTAAATAAGTGACGTTTATAGTTGAATAGATAATGCACATAAATAGATAGATAATGAGTAAACAGGTGGTGTAAATAATGTAGCTAAATAAATAGATAATTTGTGTGTGTGTGTGTGTGTGTGTGTGTGTGTGTGTGTGTGTGTGTGTGTGTGTGTGTGTGTGTGTGTGTGTGTGTGTGTGTGTGTGTGTGTGTGTGTGTGTGTGTGTGTGTGTGTGTGTGTGT
>NW_012130111.1:1346484-1354065 GCF_000143395.1 Atta cephalotes | reverse complement strand
GTAAAAAGATGATAATGTCGACATATGGATAGATGATATATCTAGTAATATTTTTTAAATGGATAGATAACATAGATAGATGAATGATATAGATGGATAGATAAGATATATAGACAAATGGATAACTTGTATAAATGAATAGACAATGTAGATGAATAAACACAAATAGGTGGATAGATTACATAGTTAAGTGAATAACGCGAATAGATCTGGAGACACTGGTAGTCTCGACGCTAAGGCGCGAGACGTGCCTCTTTTACGCGAGTCGGTTATAGATAACGTAGATAAATAAATGGGTAATGTAGATAGGTGAACACATATAGACCTACAGATAATAACAATAAAAATCAACATTATATACTATTATATACCAACGTTATATAGTGGCAGGAAAGTCAATTTTGTCCAAGGGGACTCCAGATTTTAGGTCATTCAATTAAAATACAAATTTTCTTATATAATTTAAATTATAGCATCGAATAATTTGATTCAAAATGTTTGTTTACATATTCTCTGCTTTAATTAATTAAAAACAAAAATTTTCTTATATAATTTAAATTATAACAGAAAATGTGAAAGAAAATGTGTTCGTATATAAGCTGCTTTTCATCATAACAGGTTTTTTAATCTGAATAATAATCAAATTTAACAATTAATATCTCGGTTCGCAGAACAAAGCAACGATTGTTTCTGACCAGATTGTCAGATTCGGCCGTTTTGCAAAAACACGAATGAGTTTAATTTCGGATATGAGGGGGCTAAACTCAATTTCTCGAAAAGTAACGAAAAAGTAATGATTCGTAAAATTGTGAGATGATTCGATTGATGTAAAGAAAATATAATTGCATTCAAAAAAGATTTGTAATGTGCAATTGTAATAGCTCTTTATACATACACTTAAATAATTAACATATCTTTTGATACAAAAAAGGGAAAGCTATGTAATATAAAATAACTCCAGTCCAGCATCTGACCACTTTGAAAAATGCGTCGTTATTGATTGCCGTAATTTTCGCAGCGACACGACGGGGGGGAAATTGCTACTGTCGTTTTCGCGAACATTACGGGCGGATTGTTCTCTCCATCGCTGCGACGCGACGCATGAACGACTTCATCTTACTTTCACTGCGACTTCCTGATTGCATATTCGTCTTTATTGCCCGTCTATTTTTTTCATGAAGATAAAATAAATAGTATAAAAAAATGGAAGTAGCATGTGGTTTTATAATTCCGGAAATGTCATGAAAATCGAAATTTTAATCCATTTCTCACCTATTAAGTATATAGTAATAAAGAAATAAATGCATATATACAAAATTAACTAATATTATTAAATTAAATTAACTAATATTACATTAACGATATTATTTTCTTTTTTGTTTCGATCGAAATTTTGTTTATGTCGAGCCCAAATCTCTTGTTTAACTAACAGTATGCACTGTATCGCTGCCATTTTTTGCAACAGTGTCTAAAAAAATTATACCATTTAAAAAAAATTTATTTATTTATAGATTATCAGTACATTAAGATTTTTTTAATAGGATATCTAATTGACTTGTTTAAATTGCTTGTCAATTTAATTTGTAACATTATTACAGTAATTTAGTTGCGTTTCTAAGTCTGAAAAATCAATTTGGCATGCAGTTCAAAATATAGTATATATAATGATATATATAGTATATAAATTCAATAGAATTATTTAAGCACTAAAGATCCAACTTCGACCATTATAGGTTTTATTTCCTATTGGTTGTATATTTACATGTATATATGCCCTATAAGATTCTTACTGTTACAAATCATTTTCAAAGAAAAGAAATACACTTATTATATAAATAATAAGCTTTTCGAGGTCAAAATCAACAATATTTGTCAATTCGTACGTTGTATATATGCTGTTTTCCGATGTGTTTTACTACCAAGGACAACGTTGTGAAAAATAACATTTGGAGCGAAAAATAATATTCACTAGCCATGGAATTGGAACTGAAAATATGAGGACCGGTGACTTCTATGACGAAGATTGCTTATAGACATAAGAAAAGAAACGGTGACGTGGCAAAAGAGCGAGAAACGTATTATTTTCGATATCGTTTTTGTGAATAAAAGAAGGTTTCAGGAGCGCATTCATGAATATTAGTTGGCCGAAAAATGAAAAAGAATATGACGGAAGTCGTCGATTGACCGGTAAACACGATATCTTGTTCCCAGTTTTTTGGTTAACGTTTTGAGCAGCTTTTCTTCATCACTTATAGCTCGATTGTTAGCAGCCATTATTGTTTTACGAAACTATTGGAACATTTTTAAACTATAATAAATATTTTTTGTTGTTATTAACTGCTGCAATTTAGGTCATACATGTACATATTTATAATCTGAAATAAACGGTTTCTCTTATAAACTGTACTTCCATTTTTTGAAATTTTCAAAATAATATTGGAAAATTATTAAATAATTAATAATTTAACATTTAGAAAGTAGAAATTACTTTTTAAGAAAGATTATATACACTACTACACTAAAAGATTATTTTTCTCATAATAAAATTTTCTTGGCAGATAAACTATCAATTATTAAAAATGAATTAACAATTTGCAACCGATGTTTCACGACTTAACCGTTCATATCTCCATAGATCAATTTTCATTCATTTTGAAGCCCAATCGAGTAATCAAATAGAATCTGTTTTTTCTGAAAGAATCCCAAAAGGTTGAATCTTGCATCAGTGCGTCTATAAAATGCTGATCATCGTCGTTCAATCGTGAGAAATTCGATTGTGGATTCTTATCATAATGTTACCGCCAATTATCGGCAACATTAACAACAGTGATATACTAACATTGTACACGAATCCCGACAATGGCGATGGCCGAAACATGGTGGCAACACGAACAGTTAACAGAAGTCGCTATGCGGAAATTGGCGTTAAAAGGTAAATCGTTTTATAAAAAGAGAAGGAATGTAAGATATAGATAGATATTTCGACTGATTTTCCGAGAATGATTCATGCTCGGTTGCCATTAATTTCGGTAGAAATACTATTGGATATTAAGTTTCCCGCCGATCTATCGATAGAGAGTAGCCATTTTGTTCTCTCGTGATACTTTCTCTCGCGATACTGTTTTATATTTACATCTATTAACTCCTAACTTTCTGTGTGTATCATTCCACGTTGCGATATTCATAAAAGATATTTTAATTAATCGGTTAATCCGGTTTGATTACGACACTGAATATTTTGTTTTTTGTACCACTGCAACGTGCTTCTGAATTCATTCATTTTCACGTTTTAAAGCTGTTTCTGAATTTTCACGATTCAAGGAACAGTGTGCATCAAAAATGAAGGCATTCATCAGCAAAATTTTCTTTAAGATCGGACAGATATATTTTCTGCAAACCGACTGCTTTTTTTTGTATTTCAGATGGACTTAAGGGTGATAGGTTGATGACGAAAGCGTATTTTCTGTGAAATCGCTAATATGCATTACATCGTTTTTTAAACTTGTTAAGATTATCAATTATGACCCAAAAAATTGATCGTAAGTTCTCTCGTCCGGTCAATTTTCATTCCTTCGCCAGCAGATTGATTTCTTCTCTCGCCTCATATCCTTCTCGTAGTCGCGCACAGAAAAGCTCAGTGTCCTCTTCTCATAATGATTGAATTCTTCTCGAATTTTTGTAATTAGATCGATAAAGCTGTATAATTATAAATATATCAATATCTACACTTTGTAATCTTTTATCTGTAGCATTAATTCTGTTCAGTAAAAAAATTATCCAAAATTATCATGAAAGCTGTTTCCAGTCGCTCATGTTTAAGTCGAAACTTTCCTTCACTTGACATCTGATGATAGCTTTCTTGTTGTTTTTTATTAAATGCAGTACCCGCATAATGTTGTCCCACGATTCGTCTAAACTTCGAGTATTTGCGCGTGCCAACTCACTTATAAACTTTTTATGATAACTGTTTCTCTCTTGTCTTTCTCCAATTCTTGAGTTACATGGATCTCATTTTGGAGAATTTCTTAGTGTTGAGTCGAAGAAGTGAAGAAATTATATACCTCTGTAAAAGTACTGAAAACTAGCATGCCTTTTCATAACTTTCTGCGACAGATTTATCAATTAAATTGAGCGAGCTGCACAAAGAATATATTCCAATTGTGAAAGCTTTTTAATTTGTGCTTGCAATCCGTTATAAACATGTGACATGTTAACAGCGTTATCGTAAGTCTTCAACAGTTCGCAATGTCAATTTCGAATTTAATATGTCAGTTACTGCATCTGCTATTGTCTTTGCTGAATGGCCGGCGTTCAGAATAAATTTGAGGAAGTGCTCAGTAGGTGAATCGTTATCTAGTCCATATCGGACGTTAATTAATCGACATGAAATATGTCGGGCGTAGAATCGACAATAATCGAAAAAATATTTTCCTGATTTTATCTCAGCAATTGAATTTGTCACTTTGTTCGTCATTAACTGAATTCTTCGCAAATGGTATATAGAAGAGAGGTAACTGGTGCGACTACTGTCTGAATTACCATATTAAGAAATGTGATCCAAAATGGATTAAATTCTGCAATGAGCTCAGATATTAAATAATTCCCATTCTGTAGGTATTCAAACTTTTCATCGCATCTTCTGAAAGAAAGACCACGCGAAGCAAAAGCTTTTACAATTGTCACTACGCGCTTTACTCATTTCTCAAATATATTTTTTTTTTCGAGTTTTTCGAGTTGAACTGTCAGTTTTCGAGCTAAGCGACTACAAATATTTTCCCCTTTTCTAAAATATGGATAATTTTTAATATGGATAATTTATGATCCCATGAATTTTCATGAGATGCTATCCGACTGAAAATATTTTTCTAGTCGTTAAATCCTTGTTATTAAATTGAGATGCTTCATCAAATATAAGACATGATCCGTAATATACTCTATCAATACTTTGAGTGTAAATTAGTCAATGACGAAGGCTTTTTTCATCATTTAAAAGATGATGACGTTTGAACAATGATTTTGATAAATAGCGTGTTATCTGGTCTTGTATACATGCTTATTACTGTGAGCAAAATCTATGCGTTTTGTTTCATGCCGTGAATTGCTAAATATTCCTTCGTACGATCATTAATTATTCACTCAGTTCCCAAGCAGAACAACAAGTCACGATAATGTCAAAATGACATTAAAATGAATCGAAAATGATTGAAAAATGACTTTTAATCATTTTGACTCAAGTAGCTTTTGTTGCTTAAGTTCTTGAGCGATAAATGTTGCTTGAAGAATATCTGCATTTCCACCGCAAGAAGCTTTAGAAGTTTCAGGAAGCGAAGATTTAACAGATTCCGTATTGGCACTTGGAGGAGAAGGATTAGATTCATTTTCTTAGTCACTTTTATTTTCCTCCGATTTAATAACAAAAAATGAGTTGAGTTTATTCTTTTAATTTCTTCGTTATTTTTCTCCAAAGATTCGTTAGCACGCTTTCTGCACTGAGATTTTCTCACTAAGATTTTCTTTCTCCCGTTATTCATTTTCCGAAGTCGGTGAACTGAAGGCTTTATATAAAATTTGCTCATAAAGTGCAACACTTTAGGAAGTCGCTACAGTGATGCGAGACAGCAGTCCTAAGCAGCACGCAGTCCCAAGCAGCAACATGTATAGAGTATCGTATAGGTTGGTACACGTTATGACGCGAACGTGCATATTGCTGGATTCACAATTGGTGCATTCAGAACGACAACCGCTCATTGAGCGCTCAATGAGCTCTTTCATTTGATTGATCTATATTTTAGGATCTAATGGAATATGCCAATCAGGTATAAGAGTTCACTCAGTGTACGATTGTTATTCTGAATGCACCCACTGGATCCAGCATATATGTACACGGACATGAGTTTATGGGTGCATTCAGTACTACAACTGAGCGCTCAGTGAACTCTTGCCTTTGATTGGCATATTCTGTTAGATTTAAAAATATAGATCAAACAGATACAAAAACTCACTGAGCGCTCAGTGAGCGGTCATAGTACTGAATGCACCCAATGGCTGCATTCAGCGGAACCGTTGAGTAAGCGCTCGCTGTTATTGGTGTATTCTTTTAGATCATCCAATCAGCATTTTAGATCTGGAAGAATATATCAACATAGCAGCGCTCACTCAACTGTTGAGTTAAACACAGCTAATGCTAAGGTTAGGAGATTAAAGTTCTACATATACCAAAGTAGCGCATAGGTCCTCCATTTTCAATCTATACCTTATATCAATAATATTAAGCGCTTATTGAACAGACAATTAAATCGAAATGGTAATCGAAATAGCCAATAGGAAGATTGTCGGCATTTCGACATAGATAAAAGGAATGCGCTTTGGTAATATAGAACTTTATAGAAGATAATACTTAATCGCTATCTAGCGGCGTAGCACAATGCTGGAATTTAAAAAAATCATTCTTTTGGAGAAAATAAAATACTTTTTTTTTTTTAAGTAAATCCTTAATTTTTATTATTTCTATCACCTGTTCATTTTTTGTTTTATCGATAAAAAAAATAATACATATTTGATGAAAGAAAATTATTAGTTCGCGCATATAGGCAGCATAATGGGAAGAGCGTAGCGCACCGGCATCATCGGTAATGTCAAAATGACGTTAAAATAAATCATCGTAAATAATTTTGGAGTCATTTTGACATCATTTTGATATTATAATCTATATCTATATCTTATTCTGCTTGGGTGTACGAGCAGTGAAGAAAGGAACTTTTCAACGCGGAAAAATATTACTTTATGCTGTTTCCGTAACATGACTATTTCTACGTAAAGCAATCTAAGTACGTGACAAATTGTAATTTTTTTCTTCCCTTCTTTGTTGTAGGAGTGATGTCTTCCTAGAACCGTATCTGCAACAGCACGAGACTGTTCAAGTGATCTCACCGAGCACTCCACCGTCAAATTCGCTGCAGCATCAACCGATGCAACTACATCATGTACAGGTGAGCTGTTAGGAATGAAAGACGATATAAAAAAGTATTCAATGTTTTCTTAATTGTAAGTTGTAATGTCCGAATTACTTTTCCATTATTATTAATGCACATACGCATCGGTCTTATATAAGATAATCGACACGATATGGCATACAAGATTTATGAGTTTTTACAATTTTTTTCTAAGTTCAAAATTAAAAATTGATCGTTAGATTAAAAAAAGTAATATTTTTCAATATTAGAAAAAGTATGAGACTTTTTCAAATATTTACATGGATGCAGTAAAAATTTTAAGAAAGAGTAAAAATTTAATCTATTTTGAATATATATAAATATACAATATGGCCTAAGTTTATGTTTTCCTCTTTTTTGTAAAAAAAAAGTTATAGAAATGGAAAATAAAGAATCAAAGAAATAAATAAACGCTCCTCCTCAAAATATATAAATCTCTTTTATTGTTCCAAACTATAAATTCTAATTCACTTGCCAGACATTGCAAAAATAAATAAGTAAACAAGTTAATTGTTTGCAAAATAGTTGTTTGTATGTGTTTACAGGTCAGTAAATATCAATGTCAATATGTTAATTTATAATCTTGAAA
>NW_012130111.1:1333225-1346464 GCF_000143395.1 Atta cephalotes | reverse complement strand
CAATGTCAATTATGTTAATTTATAATCTTGAAAGTAACTTAATATTATTTTCGTGTTACTTTCAAGATTATAAATTTATAAACATATTGACATTGATATTTACTGACCTGTAAACACATACAAACAACTATTTTGCAAATAATTAACTTGTCTACTTATTTATCTTCGCAATGACTGGCACTATAATATTTTTTCTTATTAGAGCGAAGAATCGTTATCAGAAGAATCGGCTACTTCGGAAGTATCTTCAAGATCTATGGAAGATTCTGGCAGTGAAGTGGCTTGCGATATTTCCCTAATTGAAAGACTTATACGCTCTCACCCAATCTGGTTTTTGCCGGATATCCAGAGAGCTGGAGCCTTTCATTTGTTACAGGGCAAAGAGGAAGGAGTAAGTGTAGGACTTGATACAGATCAGAGAATTTCTCTATTCTTATTATTATATATTAGAAGTTAATAAATTTTTTTTTTTAATATTTATTCATTCTTAATTTTATTCTGATAATTATATTTATGTACAAGGATAACGAGCGGCACCAATTTGACGATTTAATTTTTTCACAGTATAGTGAAAATGAGATTTACGTACTACCATTGCGCGCGCGCGCGCGCGCGCGCGTGTGTGTGTGTGTGTGTGTGTGTGTATGTGTGTGTGGGCGCGTACGCGCATATTATAGTTTTTGAGATCGCTAAATCCAATTATGTGTGTGATATCAGAATTATAAAGGATATAAATCATCTATCTGTTCCTCAAATCCAATAAATAAAAAACTTTCTTATCAAAAGAAAGATTTAATATGTATTGTAAACAAAGTGTTGTTTCTAAAAAAATTTGCACATTCCATTTGTTTCATGAAATTCTAGATTATCGTTGTTCATTTTTCTCTTTATCATGTTTATCTAGTTGAGTTTTTTAATCGATTGATTACTTGCATTATGTGTAAATACAATTTTATGTAACAAAATTTATACATTTGTGCGCAATGCGATTCATCAATGCGATGGATTAAAAAACTCGTCCTATATATTTATAAAGCATGATGCAACGGGTTTTACATAAAAGATTGATTTTTATCATATACCGTACTTTAAAAGTATGATCTTACGCGCGTTACGACAATCTAATAAAAAATGACTGTCAAACCTCGTGCTTATAGAGAAGTTATGCAACGACGATCATAATAGCACAATGGTGGAAGGGGGGAGGGGGGGAGAGCGCTTTACCCATAAATCCTAGCATGGTGAAAAGACGCAAGGTGAGTTATTGCGCATAATGACAGCAAAGGGTGGGAGATATGACTTATCAACCAATCACGGGAAATCCATATGCGCGCGGAATTCAAATTTTGAAAATTTAGGTGAATCACTTAATAAATAATGCCTCATATTAGAGGAATGAAAGAAGTAAAGATTAAACGTAACGCTTAATTTCTATTAGTGTTTAATTTCTATTTCTATTTTATACTTTTCTTTATCTATATCTTTAATATTTTATATAATATTTATTTCTATTCCTAACACTTCTTCTATTGTGTGAAAGGCTTAAATCATTGTTTATGTAAACATTTTCTTTGTTGCAGAATTTCGTAGTACGACAATCGAGCCAAGGCAATACAATGGCTCTCTCAGTGAGATTACCTGTTGGAAAGGGACCCTATATTGAACATTATCTGATCCAAGCCAACAAGGGCAAACTAAGTTTGGAAACGAGCGAGAATAGGTTTGAAAATATCCCCTCATTGATTGCGCACTATTCACAATGTTGGTAAGTGCTTTCTTTTCTCTTTTTTATTTATACATAGATTTTTCGCCCCAGAAATAAAACAAACCGTTGACATATCTATGTGACAAACTATCATCTTTTTTTATCCTTATAATCTCACATCTATAAAATTCATTCATTACAAATCGTTTTAATTATTTTTTATTCAAAAATAATAAAAGGTACCACTATTGAATTCTTTCTAAATTTATCATTGATAAACATGAAAATGATTTTGAAACATGAATGATTCATGAGATCGTTATATATAATATTTGTGTAGAGAGTATTATTAACTTAAATAATAAATAACAACTTGAACACAACAGTTAAAAAAGGCTAAATGATCAAACTCTTTAGAAATAAAACAATTTCATATGTACTCATATACCACAAATCCAGCAAATTTGAATTTATCTGTATTTATTTCTATTTGGCAAGCAGTGATGAATTGCCAGTGCAATTGATTTTACCGAGAGCAATGCGAGAGGCAAAAAATAGACAACAGTTGTCATCGCTGGCATTGCTGGGCCAAGAATTCTGGCGATATCCAATGGCGAATCCGAAACAACCAGAAAGCAGTAGCAGCAATACATCTAGTCTTTGTAGTTTTCATGGAGGTGAGTTTTTTCTAATAATAATTCGCATAAATTATTTTAAAATAAGTGAGATTAGAAAATAAGTGAGAAAAATATTTAAAAAAACATTCTTTAAAGAGGAAAATTAAAAAATAAAATTAAAATAATTTTCCAATATAAAAAGTGATTTGTTTTAATAATTATAAGTTTTATTATAAGTTAAATATTTGCTGTTTTTGTTTATTAATTGAATGCGTATTAAAGATTTATATTACTTTCAAATAACTTCCAAAGCTAAGCAAAAATTATAAACAGAAATATTTATAACAATCTTTTTCTGCAGATAACAATAGTCATCATATTAACAAGAACAATAACGTGAATACGCCGACCACGGAAAATATAGTGCTTAATCTGGCCCCAATATTATTCCACAATATACGTAAGATATTGACATTTTATTTTTCTTCTATTTTTATTCCATTTTTAGCACGTTTTTTTGAATCTGTTATTCACATAGTGATTATTATTAAAAGTTTTATTTTTTAACTGAAATTTGATGACTTAATTTTTTATTACCTTAATTTAAGACATTTTTATTTTAAATGTTTTTTACAAAATTATTGATTCTAATTTTTGATTCCATATGTAGTAAGTATTATATGCATGCGTGCGCGCGCGCGCGCGTGTGTGTACGTGTGCATGTGCATGTGTATCAACTTATGTATGAATAATATTTTAATACTTTTAAATATATATTGCATATATACATACACATATATATACAATTTCACATTAAAAAAAATAAATATAATATATTAAACATAACACAATTTGTGTATATAAGTATGCACAGGTGGATAAATTATTTTTTTAACTACAATATGTCAAAAAAATTAAACAATATAAGTATACAAGATAGATTTGAAAATCCTGTCTGTAAGATAATATCATAAAGAATGATAATTTAGTATAAAAATGAATATAATTATAGTATAATGAAGAAGTAATAAATAATTAAGTTTAAAAGAAAGTAATAATCGATAATTGCGATATTTAATACAAATTCTTCTTACTATCATCTCGGATTTATATTTGAAACTATTGTAGTTTTTAAAAATCAAAGGACAAAAAATTTCTCCACAAAAAAATTCTAAAATGGTTTCAATCTAATCTATTTAATAAATTTTTACATGTAGATGCCCCTTCTCCGACGAATACTGTCAATGCGATCACTTCGAAATTTATATCATCATTGCCACGTCAGCCGCGTCCAACTCCGCCGAACACTCTCGATCTGACAACCTTCAATGAACCTTTGAATAATACCAAAAGGGACCGAATTTTGTCATCAGATGACAAACTATCTCATAAATTAATCTCGCCAAATCTTGTGCAAAGTGTGCGTTGTCCTTCGCCGGTGATTTATAATGTGGAAAATAATATTCTGAATCCTAGACAGGATACTAGAAATTTTGATAATTTGAAAAACAGTCTGGATACACCAAAATTGACAACAGTTGAATTTACTAAGAGTTCAAGGAAGTTCACATCTATTTCGACTTTTCATCAAAATAACCTATCGTGCCTCACATCACCAGAATTAGCGGATAGTAGGAATACCATTACTGAGAATCAAGGAGCTAGACAAAATATGAAGACACCGCCACCGCCTCCACCAAGATGGGCCAAATCTGGCATTAGTCAGAATCAGAATAATTTTACTGTAACTACGACGGTGACATTCAATATAAACCAAGGCAGCAATTTGAACAGTTCACAGGTAAATTTTAAAAATTCTTCTATAAAATTTTATAATTATTAAAATCGTTTTTTAACAAGTTTTTAATTTAATAACACATCGTTTCTAATTTAAAAATACGTAATTATAATATAATAACGAATAAGTGAAGGTCATATTCAGTCAAGATCAGTGTCTAATAATATATTGCGTGAATGTTTACAATTTTCAATTCAAACAAACTGTATGCTGATTATTGATATTGAAACAGACTTAAATTGAACTCACCTTGATCGAATATGATTTTCTTCATTTATTTTGTTGAATTTTTTGATATATTTTTACTTATATTGTTTATTTACGTCATCTAAAATACACATTTTTCCTACATATACTGGTTATTATGATTAATATCACTATATGTCCCGGTGATCAAATCGATAAAATGCCATATGAAATTCAGAAAATCCAAGTTCGAATTCCGGCTGAGGATATTTTTTGTAATAAATTATTTATAGTGTTTTGAAGATGCTTATTATTAGGCCTTAAAACTTTTAATATAATCTTTTTCACTTAATTAGTGAACTTCTCGAATTTTCATTTAGTTTTCATTTAATTTAGTGTAATAAATTTTCTTATAATATGCTCATTTTTTATGTCGACATGTTTTTATTCTACCTATCTTCTATTTAATGTAATTAAATAGAAGATTTTAAACTTTTAATGTAATTAATTGTAATGTCTAATTTTACAGATACACATATTTTATGTGTATTTATTATGATAAAAATATAATATCTTACGTTATTGCTACATATTGTTATTGCTACATAAATTAAGATAATTAATAACTAAAGAATAAATCATTTATCTTTACTACATTGAAATAGTTGCAACCATTTGATCTCTCTTTCTCTCTGTCTCTTTCTCTGTTTGTCAACAGCAAAATACACCATCGGATCCGAATACGTCACTATTGAGTCCTCAATCTGATAAATCTCTCAATTCCAATTTTTCCATTAAATCACCTCTTTCGCCTATCACTCCAATTTTATCCCCTACTTCGAAGCTGATACCAAAAACACCCAATGTGCTCTCTCCAATTACTCCTTCTAGCACCAGCAAATCAAAAAAGCGACGAGATCGCGAGAACCGGAAAAACTCTCAACACTATCAGGAATCGGACATCTTGAACTCATATTACTGCAGTTCACCGGCCGATAAGATTTCTGATTATGAAGATATCTGGAACACAACTGATCAATCGACACAGTCGACCTGGAATGACAAATTGAAAAATAACAGTGTCGCCTGCATTTCGCAGAATTGTGTGAAAAATTCAAATGACCGTTTGATGAGTCCCAAAGAATCTGAAAGTCTTATCATTGAAAAATTTCCAATACAAGAACAAATGGTTCTAAAGAATGAGGGATTTATCCTAAAAAACGATAAAATGGGATACAAAGAAAAAATGAATTCAGAATTTAGTAGTTTTAAACCTATTCTGGAGATGAAGAGTCCTGAACAGAACTCGCCAGAAGAGAGTGATATAGGAAAACAACCTGATCTGCTATCTAGAGTTTGTAAGAATCTATTAGATTGGTATATAAAAGATTTATATCAAATAGTAGCTTAATATTAAAGTCAATTCAAATAAAAAAAATTTATAATTATATAAAAAAAAGACCATGTGAAATAGAATAAATTTTGCAAACATAGAATTTGACTCAATTTGGCACAAAAACTTCTTAAGAAGTCTAAATACTCACAGTAACATCAAAGTTTACGCCAAATATATTCTTGATATCAAATGATATTAATCATAGTGGACATATGATATGTCCATCAAAAATTAACTGAAAAAGGCAAGTGGGCTTCGAAACTGTGATGTCTTGATGGAAGAAGTCGAGTGAGATAATAGAGTGATCTTCTCCGGAATGACTCTTATCTGGACTACCAGATTATGAAAGCGCGCTATCGAAACAGTCAATTATGACGAGTCGTTGAGCAGAAGATGAATCCCTAGATATCTTTCTAATACAAATATGATCTCAAATCTAGAGAAGGAAGAATGTTTATGTCATTTAATCAACGTTCCATATTTGTATTTTAGCCTTTCTTGTTTAATATGCTTTTTAAAATGTTAACATACTGTATCTACTGTATTCTGTCTAGCAAGTATAACTATGATTAGCAGATATAACTATGGTTCAAACATTTTATCTATTTGTGAGCTATCTTCAACGTTCATCTTTCCATGCTTCTACAGGTTTACGCCCTAGAGGCAACTTACGCTCACTTTAAGTAATTTGGTATCAAGGATACATTTGGCATAAACTTTGATGTGAATATATAAACACTCTAATAAGAAACGTTTGTACTAAGTTTCAGCCAAATTAGTTTTTCCAAAAATTTTGCATATTTTTATTAATTACATTAATAAGAGTTTAATATTCAAAGATTATTAAAGCAAGTATATTTATTTTTATTTGTTATTTTATTGCTCTTGAATTTTATTTAATGATAAAGGATATTATGTGGAAAAATATTAAAATTAATAATGTTCCTTTTTTTCAATTACCGAAACTTTTAATATTAAAAATTGTTTGTTTAAAGATTTAAAAAAAATCTTTTTTGCAGGCAGTGCCAATTCATTGAATAGTATGGTGTCACCTCCAAGAAACAAATTGGGTCTTGTTTTAGCGAAGTCAGAAAGCAATAGTCCTCAAACTCCCGAATGTAAACAGAGCAGTCCTTTTTATGCGGAACCAGCTGATACTATTGTTCAAAATGTCATTATAATTCCGAGAAGACGACCAATAAAAAATAATTCGGCGAACAATTACCGACATAGCGAACCAAGTTGGTTACAAATCCCGACAGGGAATAATGCTAATCAATTGCATCCTATTAATTGCTGGGAGGAACCATCCGAAGAGATAGAAGATAAGACGCCATTAATATCGTCGTCAGTCGATAACCTAGCGAACAGATTAGCTCAAACTAAGGAGACAAAAAAGATTCCCCGGGCGAAACCTATCCAACCACCAAAGATCAGGACCAAAGTGTTTAATGACACTTCTTGGGCGATAGATTCTAGCTGGGAGTTTATCGGTATGTTTTAATAGAATGTTCTACTATAATTCTACCAGAGAAAGTTTTAAATTGCGTCAAATTCTCAATTGTTATCTTTTCTGTGTTACATTTTCAATGTTAATTTTTACATAATATTGTATTATTTTATATGATATATTTATCTTGTACTAAATTAACACAAAAATTTGAATCATCATTTGGGACACGTAAAATATGTTCAATGAAATTTAACATAAATTTTTTAATTGTATATTAAAATATTACAAATATGACTTATATTTTCTTCCAAGAAATTCTAAACTTAACGAAATCTTTTACAGTACCACCACGAGTGCAAGTGCTTTCAAAAAATCGTGATCAGCTAAATGCGACTGGGGCGTCTATTAGAACTTACGCTCTTCAACTTGCAGCAGATAAGACTACAACTTTCTCGCAGAATATCGATAACTTCATTCAATGCACGCGAGAGAGTAAGGAAGCGATTCCGCATGTGGTAATGCGCAATATGCGTCAATTTATGTCAGGTATGAAGAATTATCTGGTAAAACATGGCGAACGTGAATTTGAGAAGGAGGTAGAAAAAGAGCGATTGAAATTACGACCGAACGAGTTTTTGAATCTTGATGCGATTCTTGAGGATGTGATGATGGGTCTGGTGGTGCGACCCCTTCGAGAACATGTGTGCCGATTGTTCAATGAACATTATTTCGCCAGTGGAGCACTGCAAACCCTAGCAGAAAACATTCAGCATGCCCAGGGCAAGACAATTTATGATCTCGGTGTTCAGGTGAGTAAATTTTTCTAAATATAGATCTATTATATACAGCACATTTATATCAAGAAATATCAAGAATTTTAAAAAAACGCTAGAATAGCTTCATGAACTTCATAAATTTTATATTATGAAAAAGAATGATCGACTTTATTAAATTTTAATTGTTTTGCATATAGTCGAAAATCATACCCCCTTCTGAAGAGAATCTGGAACGAATTCTCAAATGCATCGAGCGATTGCAGAGAGCTGATTCCCCACTTGATAAACTAGAGCATTTATTGGCAGCCATCTCAGCTATTTTCAATTCCGTAAGTTTTTCTAAAATTTTCTTCACGTATTATTGTTTATAGAAACGTAAGCATAATAATATTTTCGAAAATATTTTTAATACTTATCAATCTTTTTGTTATTTTTATCTTACTGTTATTTTTATACAAATTACTGAATATGTTATGCTATATACAAATATGAATATATTTTATAATGTATTATGCATCATGTATTATATGATAGAGTGTAATACTTGAAATTTCTACAGCATCAACTAATTTACTAGTATTTACTGGTAAAAGATACGAAACGCAGCATCATAATTTTTATAATGCTTTACTTTTTTTCCTGGCAGTAGCCGAATCTATTTTCAAACGCATTATAAGAAATGGTAAAAAAAATCTGAATTTAAACAATTTCTTTTTTGTATTCGGTATAAACTCCACCGCACAGACACGTATTGTTGTATATACTTTAATTCCGGAAAAGGATTTTCTAAAAAAGAACAAAAGTTGCGACATGAAGTTATATACGTTTGGTCGTAGAACAGACGACTATAGATCCCCTTAATTGTAATTTCGTAGGTGAAGGAAGCTAATTTGGGCAAGCATATTAGACTGAGCGCCGACGATCTTCTACCATTAGTAATCTGGGTTTTAGTACGTGGAAAAGTTGTGGACGCGGAGGTCGAAGCTGAGTACATGTGGGGCTTGCTACATGCTTCTCTTTTGAGTGGCGAAGGTGGCTATTACCTGACAACATTGTCGAGCGCAGTGCACGTTTTAAAGACCTTTAAATCCAATCAAAGCACCACGTCTCCATTAAACGTAAATAGAATAATAAATATTATTAATTGTATATCTCTTATGAATCGGATTATGTTAATATAAATAATAAATAATTATTATAACATCTATTTAAATGTAAAGTCATATAGGAACAATTAATCTTCTCATTGCCTTAAAATAAAATGTTTTATATGATTGTTTTATATGATGTTTTAAATGATTTATATGATTTCAAAGATTGGATATAACATGCGATTAGAACTTTTTCGTAAGAACATGTTAAAAAGCAACAAATGTGAGTTAAAACAAATATTAAAAATTGAGACAATGTAATTCGCTTAAAATTATTGTTTCGGACTTGAGTTCTTAAACAGAAAGTTCCATGCTGGAAGCAGTTACATTTCTAAATAAAAATAATGTAACAGTTAATATATTTGTATTGTATCTTGAAAATTTAGTAAAAAATATAAGGAAACGTTGTTCATATCAAATATTTTTATTTCCTCTATAAAAAAATCATTAAATTTTATTAAAATTGGTGAGGGATATCTTTGTATCTTTTCTTGTTAGTGCTGAAATATTATTTTTAATTATTATACAAATAAAATTAAGTTTTTAAAGAAAATTTATGAAAATATCAAATTCAATTCGATTTTTATGATATCATTTTTATCATTTTTTTTAGGGATGTGGAACGCCGGATTGTTCATCTATATTGCGAATTTTAGTACCAGATGAATTGCACGGTTCCTTAAATACTAGAACACTTCCAGTGAGACCCAACATGAATACTAAGGAAATTTGCCGTATTCTTGCGCATAAGATTAGATGCACAAATCCTCAGGATTATGGGCTTTTTAAACTGGTACAAGGAGAAGGTAAGTGCATTTAATGTAGAAATTAATTCAATATTACAGATTAATTCAATATTACATCATAGATCATATATATGGTTCAACTTAACGTTCGGAAAGTAATGACAACGGAACTATTTGTATTATTTTCATAAAGAAGATCAAGTTTTGATATTATTAAATTTTTTTAATATGTTATACTATTCTTTTCTCACTAATTCATAGTAGAGAAACTAGTGTCAATGCGCAATAATTTACAAGAAATCATTGTTTAAAATTTTTATGTGCTTTATGTATCCAGATTATAAGACTCCCCCCTAAGAAGGGTGCAAGGAGTTGCCATATTGTCAAAGTGGTAAATTTTTTCTGAAAAAAAATCGATAGTGACATTGAATTTTTATCTACTACTCAATTTATTGTGTGTGTGCGTAACATTCTACATCCACATTAATTGGATTTTCCACTCAGATCATTGCATAACATTCTATGTTCATGTTAATTGAATTTCTTATTCATTGCAGCTACATTGATCACATGTAATTTAAAATGTTATATAACAGTTGTATAACAGTTTTATAACTTGTTGCGTTATTATTATTATAAAATTACACTGTGTTATGCTGTATATTAGCCTAATTTTAGTCCGAGAGCTCATCATAGAGTTTGTGGGCCCATTGGAGACCCATATTACTATAATGATATTAGAAACAACAGGAGACCAATTGGCATATCTGTACAATGGATGTACTTGTTAAGGAAAATTTTTAAAATAATTATTTGTTTATTACTATATATGAAAAAAACATTACAGTATTCAATTAGAAATTTGTATCAATTACTGAAGAAAGAATAAATACCCAGCAGACTATAATTGGCCTTTAAAGTGAATGAAAGGAGTCGGCATAGCGATGCGAAATGAGCTTACAGCAGTATTTGTGTTGATAAATAATTTTCTCTATTTGATAAATAATTTTCTCATTTTTGCACAAGTTAATAGAATACATCATTGGCATACTGTTCGGATGGATGAAAAGGTCGCTTGTGACACAGAAAATTGCATATCACCTTCTGTTTCTTAGTTCCTTAAATGGATTTCCGACTCATTATCTAGTTGCTGCAATTCTTGAAAATATATAAAAATTTTTTAAATATATTTTTTTGATTCTTCGTCTGATTGTTTAAAAAATTTTTAAAAAGTTTATCATTAAACAAATGAAAACGAAACATTTTTGTAATCATTCATTGTTCATCGTTTTCTCATAATCTACAATATTTTTCTGTAAATTAAAAAAAGAATTCAGCTAACATTACTAGCAATAGAGTTATGAATCTTTACACAAAATAATAATCAAATTTGTAATTATTTATATCTCGATTAATTTTATAATAAAAAAATTCTTTGTTACAAAATTCTAACTCCCAGAGCACTATTGAGAAATGCAAAATTAAAAAAATTTTAAGAAATTATTATTATAAAATTACACTGTGTTATGCTGTATATTAGTCTAATTTTAGTCCGAGAGCTCATCATAGAGTTTGTGGGCCCATTTATTATATATATGGGAGATATTATTATAATGATGTTAGAGACAACAGGAGACCAATTGGCATACCTGTACAATGGATGTACTTGTTAAGGAAAATTTTTTAAACAATTATTTGTTTATTACTATATATGAAAAAAACATTACAGTATTCAATTAGAAATTTGTATCAAATGAATCATATGAAATTACTAATCCGCGGAATAACCCTAATGAGTAATTGTTTCATGATATCTTAAGATTGTACTTTAATAGTTAATCTTAAATATAAGAACATTGATTATGAATATTGGCCAAAGACATCTAGATCGTTAATATCCTATCCCACATCACAATATTCTAGACAATCAATTTATAAATTTTTATCAATTTATAAATGTATTAGGATCACTGAAAATTCTATTATATAGAAGTTGAATTATTATATAGAAGTTGAACCATGTATAAAATTAATTATATTTTTCGTTTAATATAAAACATTATAGAAAAGTTTTTTGAGCAATAGTAAAATTTATAAATGAGATAACCAAATAAATATTCTTATCTTATTTTAATTATTGATAATAGTTTTTGCATTTAAATCTATCTTGCAATTAGTGAAAATGTACGTTTGATCTCGTTTGTTATATATCTATTTTTATCATGTTTGTCATTATTCTTATAATGTTAACATAAATATAATTATTGCATTAATTATTGATAATACTTGTCAATTAGTCATTAATAATGATTAATTGTATAATATTTTGCATAATTATTTTTAAATTATAATATATCTAATTAATTTGTAAAAATTTATTTTTTGCCGGAAATTGTTTTAGAAACGTTGCTCGGAGATCATGAATGTCCACAGGAGCTCTCTCACTGCCTTTTTGCCTATAAGCGAATCGATGCCAAGATAGCATGGCCCAAGACCAGCTCTTAAGTATATTTTACTAATTTAAAATTAATTTCTAGATATTTCTGTCATAAGCCAATATTTTTCAAGATATAAACATTACGTCTTGAAAACAGAAATTTATTGAAAAAAAATTCTATAATATTTTTTCAGCAAAAATATCTATTTCAAAATTTTGGATATTGAGTCATTTAATATCATTTAATATTGTTCATTGTTCAAGAATTTTTGATAGAAAATATTGTTCAAGAACCAAAATTTTGGTAGAAATTCTCTTAGCATTGAATGAAATTATCAAAAAAAGAAAAGAAATAAAATAAATTTCATCTAAATTTTTTAATTAGTTCAGAGAAATTAAACAATACGATGTACAATTGTTGATTTTTTTATATTTTAATCCTCAGTAGATAAATACAGTGTAATAACTTGGGTTCTATAGAACATTAAAAATAATAATAAAATATAATATAAAATTATATCTTTTTAAAAATTAATATATCTTTTTCATACTCTTTTACACGATAGAATAAAGTAATGATAAGTATAGTATAAGATTTCTTATCTAATGTCTATATACGTATATATAATAAGTAATGATATATGTCTTATTCTCTCAAGTAAATTAATTTTTTTAATCTCTATCATTTTTTTAATCTTCTTTTTAATGAAATCATGTAAACGTGTAAAAGTTAATAATAAAAAATGAAGTATATAAATGCGATTTCTAACATTTCAAATTTAATCTTTTTATTTAGCAAAATATTATAAAGATATGACACCTACTGAGGGTTAACATATTCATTTATACTAATTGAAAATATTGATGTCACCTACAGCATTATTGTAAACAAAATTATTTGTAACTAAAGCATTAATCGACTCGACGGAATTGACCATTGCTCAAATTGCTGAGACTGCCAAGGCACACAGGGG
>NW_012130111.1:1329784-1333205 GCF_000143395.1 Atta cephalotes | reverse complement strand
GTAGTGTACTAGTAGTACGTAGTATATACGTATAGTATAGTATATATATATATATATATATATATATATATATATATATATATATATATATAGTGGAAAAAATGTTTCATACAAATATTGTAGAGTTTCAACAAATGTATCAAAGCAATAGCTATTTGACCTCGAGCCCTAAGTGTGGAGAAGTTTTCAAAGTTAAGGTTTGAGATTTTAAATAGAAATTCCGTTTTACTAATATTCAAGTAACTGACGTCAAGATCTTCTTAAAACATTATAATAAATCTTTTTTTGGTTAAGTGTTTTCGACATCTAAACAAAGTTCAAGGTGTCCGATTAGATAATAAGACTCCTGAGTAGTCATTCACAACTATTGAATCATGACGTCAGAAGCGAGAAATAATATGTTAATTTTTATTGCCATTTATAAATAGAAAATTTAAATAAAACAAAATAATAAGAGATTTGTTCGCATCATATGCTTCAGCATGCTCTTGTTGTAGCTCCTATTCACTTCAACGAGCGCGTTAGAGTAAATAAATGGTAGGAGCATTTTAAAGCATGTTAAAGCATGATACAAACAAATCTGAGATTGCATTAATAAATAATTGCTTTAATAAATAAAAAGCTAATTGCTTTAATTAAAAGCACTAATGTGTTTTTTATCATTTTTTATGATTATTTATTAATGCAATCTCAGGTTTGTTTGCTCACATGCTCTAACAGTTAAGTGTTTTTATTCAATGCGCATAGCTTATTTTCACTTACATGTGCCTTTTATCATTTTTTACGATTATTTACTGACTTAGAGGGGGATAAGCATAGTTTTTGTCCATTTTTACAAATATTTTAAAGCAATCTCATCATTTTGTTTTATCCATTGTTTTTATTTATAAATAGCATAAAATTAACGTGTCATTTTTCGTTTCTGGTGTCACGATTCAATATGGCTGTGGTGATTACTCAATAGCCTTAATGTTAGTGATATCTAAATTTATTAATTCATTCAAAATACTTAATCAAAAAAAATATCATTGTAGTGTTTTAAAAAAATCTTAGAGGTCTATTCTATAATTCTTAACGACTCTAACGATATTGTTAAATTGTCTTTATGCAGCTATTTTACTGTATATATAAACCAGCGCAATGACAATGTAACAATATCATTAAGAGTTACAGAATAAGCCTCTAACTACAAGGATATTCAATAAAAAATGGGAATTTCCATTTGATTTATTTGTTAAAACTCTACAACTTTTGTATGAAATAAGTTTCCAATATACCAATACTTTTTATGATAATTCTATGTAGCTATTCTGTAACTTTCAATACGCACTGTACACATATGTATATACGCAGGATTGGGAAAATTACTTCATAAATATAATTAGTTACGCTCCCTGATATAGTTTTTTTCTGAACTAATTATCGTTATAAAGTTACAAATTCTGAAAGTAGCACGTTGCAATTAGTTACTTAAAAAATAATGAATCTTTATTTTTCAATGTCTTTCTGATAAATTTTTGTGACTTTATACAAAAGTTGTTTCACGAAACGTTGGTATTCCAAGATTGGATCTGGACACGGAAGAAATCCGCGAAACGCATAATCTTTATATAGAAAGGACTCGTAGAAATCTCAAGAATATTATCAAAAAGTTATGCTATTTTGAAAATTGTATATTTCTAATATTATTAAATTATTTTAATTATTATACTAAATATTTGATTATTTGCAATATTATGGCTTAGGGTAGACCAGCGAAAATGAAACAGACCAAATAATCCTTACAAAAATAATTTTTCGAAAAAAATACAAATACAGTTACAAAATTACAAATTTTCTGCTTTAAAAACAAAAATTCTTTTTTTATTAAGCAAAGAATTTGTGCTTTTAAATATTATTATTTTCACTAAAAACTACTATATTTTTTAAAATTAATTTTTTAAAATAATTTTTTAACGAGTGATTGTTAAAATAGTTACTTTAATTCCCATATAGTACATTGTTCTAGCAATATTGCAGTAATATTGAAAATGTTGCAAGCTTTTGTGCTCTATGGAATTAAGTTAAGTTACAGTTGCTTAAAAAATGTAATTCTAAGGATCATGATAAAAAAAAACTTAAGCAGTAAGATATAAACAATAAAGAAATCATTATGTTGAATTGGCTACTGCTTACATTAAGGCCTTTACTGTGATTAGTCAATTTATTTATTGCTTATGTTTTACTGATTAAGTCTTTTTTATGTATGGCTCTAATCGTAACTTTGTTATGAGTAACAAATTAATTCCCAATTCTCGTATATATGATGTATTATGAAAGATCGTATTATATTCATTTGCTCAATATTGAATGTTTTGTAGACGTCTGCAATAAAAAAAGGGAAGGATGCTATTTGGAAGCGAATCTATTTTGAAAGAGTAAAGTCGGATCTATTATATAAATCCAGAGATCATAGGAAATATAATAAATTTATTTTATTAATTTATATAATTAAAACAACTTAATGTTTTGTCAATTAGATCATTATTATTGTTTATTTATTCATGAATATATATATGAAATAAGTGGCACAGTAAATGGAGAAGGCTGAGATTATCCAATTTTACATACTATAATTCGGGATCCCCTTATATATTTAGAAAAACTATTTACAAGATCCATTCATCAAATGCTCAAACAAGACGCAACTTATTTTCAATGAATTTACTATATTGAAAAAAATAAAAATCTGCGTAATAAATCACTTGTATCCTCTTTTCATCAGTTTAATTTGATCTATCTATCCACAAGTGCTGCTTAATAATTATCGGATATCTTGCGCGCGCACACACACAAAATGGCATAAATAAAATATAAATAGAGTGTAGAAGACTTTCTTTTATATTTTACAGGCTGTCTTTATATTTTATAGAAGTTGCCGTATTTGTCAATGATAATGCATACATTTTTACATTTTGTTTAATTTTTTATAATAGTACTATCATAGATTTTAATTTTTTCTTAATTATTATGTAGGATAGAAATGGATTTCTTTAAGTTAATATTTCTCTAAAATTTTGTTTCTCAATTAAATAAAATATTTACAATATAATAATATATTGACATACATGATCGATAATATACCGATAATCTCTGGATTTAAAACTGGCTTCGCAAGTATTATACTTTATATACATATATGTATATGCACATGTAATATGTATATTCATATATGTAGAAAAATAATACATATTATACTTTAATATGTTACACATCCACAAACACACACACACACACACACACACACACACACACACACACACACACACACACACACACACACACACACACACACACACTAAGAAGAACAAAACTAACTAACTACTACTAGTAATAATAACGTAAAGGTAAAGTTAAGTTAAGGTTTAAACGTAAAAGTTAA
>NW_012130111.1:1324386-1329764 GCF_000143395.1 Atta cephalotes | reverse complement strand
ATTAGTATATTATAGTATAAAGTAAATAATAATAATATTATTAATTATTATACAACTACACACACACACACACACACACACACACACACACACACACACACACACACACACACACACACACACACACACACACAGAAGCAAAAATACCGAAATCTCTGAATATCTAGGAAAATGTAAGTTTTACGAAAAAGTATTTCAGACAAAAGTTGTAGGGTTTAAAAGGATCTTTTCACTGAGCTTATCAGTTTGACCTTGGGTGTCTTCACCAAGGTTTGGCAAGATCAAATTGATTTTTTTAAATGAAAACTCGCATTTTCCCTTCCACATTCTTGTAGCTTATCTTGTGAACTTATGTTTTCAAAGTATATACTATAACAAAATATTTTTTATTAACTACTTTTTTGAGTTGTAAGGCTTAAAGGTTACAGTAACGCCGACATTAATATTAAATTTTTTTCAATAACATGGATCCAGATACATGTATGTGTATTACAAAAACTCTATTATCTATAGTGTCAAACTTACGGTTAAAACCTTGTGTTATGACCTTGATAACATTAATCAAAATCATGGTCTTTGAGATTATTTCTGTTATTTGCATTTTTAGTGTAAAAATAAGAGATATAATAATCTCCAAATGCCTTGATTTTGATATATGTGATTATAACTCTGAACAAAATGAAAGATTTTAACCATCAATTGGATATCATAGATTGTAATGCTGTAATATTGTAACTTTTAAGTCTTGTAACTCAAAAGTTGTTAATGGAAAAATATTTTATTGTAATGCTTTGAAAATTTTTATTATAATGCTTTATCTCTGCAGAGATAAACCTACAAGAATATGTAATAAAAAATGAGGATTATTTTATTTAAAAAATTCGATTTAATCTTAATCTTGGCGATGCCACCCAAGGTCAAACCAATAAAATTAGAGCCACGTTCAGAATCATCGCATCTAGATTTCCTCGTTTTATCCTTGTTGTTTTATCCTTGTTCATTAAATGTTAAACAAAGGTAAAACAAAATCTGTGCACTCGGATGATGATTCTGAACTTATTAAAAAAGTTACTTAAATCGTATAACTTTTGTCTGAAATACTTTTCTGTAAAACTTACATTTTCCGAGATATTCAAGGGGGTTTTGATATTTTTGCTCATCCTATATATATATATATATAAAATATACATATAGAGTGATTCATTTTAATCTTAACAAATAATTTGATAGAAAAATATGGAAGATACGAAAAAACGTTCCAAACAAAAGTGAATTTCAAGAGGGACATATTTTGGTCATGTTATTTTTTTCCAGATGAAAGCACCAAAAAGATACAAAGATTATTCCTTTTTTTTAAATGGAATTATTGTTTTACTCAATATTAGAGCTGTCGGATCATTAAATTATCGGATACCAGATACGGATATCCGACGTCAAATTCTTTTCGGATATTCAGTAGGCTAATTATCCGACTGAATACCAGATATTTCCCTAAATATCCTGCCGATATCTAGAAGAAAGCTTCCAAAAGAAAGGAAAAATAGCAATAATAATTTTCTTTATCTTCCCAACAAAAAAAAGAGGAAAGATGAACTATACAAGAAATTCAGTTGAAAAGAATAAAATTCTGCATTAATGACGAAAACTATCAATATAAAATTTCCGCAAGATATATTACCGGATATTCGGCTATCCGGCTGGATAATAAAAAGGTGTATGATAATATCGAGTATACTATTTCTTGATATTTTTCGGATATCCAGTGCATCCCTAAAATGATTCCTCTAATTATTCTACATTTAAAAGTATTAAGGTAGGGATATAAAAAAATCAATACGAGATAGTTTATAATTTATTTTGATATATTTTGATATATTTTGACAAAATACTAAAATATCTTGTAAACTGTTAATTTTTTGATATCTCTATCTTAATACTTTTATAGGCAGAATAATTAGAATAATCATATTATATGAAAAAGGTCATATAGTTCTATTTAAACAAAATGGATTATCTTCTTATCGTTTTGTCGCCTTAGAAAAATAAATAACGTGATTAAAATACATCCCTCTCGAAATCATTCCATTTTTGCCTAAAATGTTTTTCGTATCTTTTATATTTTTCGAAATATTGTCTATTAAGATTAAAATGAATTATCTTGTACAAACATATATATATATATGCACACACGCACAGATATATATATATATATATATATATATGTGTGTGTGTGTGTGTGTGTGTGTATATATGTATATAGAAAAAGTAATATACATTTTTTCATAACATACATATGAAATGATGTGCAAATCGCTATGCGTTTTCTATGATATCGAGTGACAAATATAACTAATGAGAAAACATCTTGATTCGTGTGCGAAATTTAGAATAGAAAAAGAAGCTAGCTTAGATATCTTATTTCAAGTATTTTCTACGAGACGAAACACAATTCACAAATTCTGATAAGAATCCGTAATAAGCAATCCGTATTCTAAAGCAAATTTCATATATTTATTATTGCATGTTGTAGACAGATTTTCATTCATATTTTTCGCATGCGATGTTCCAGCAAATAAGCTGACGTTATTTATCATCATTTTGATGCCATTTTGATAATACAAATGTCATTTTGATGATACAGATATTATTTTGAAGATACAGATGTCAGTCATGTTTATGTCAAAATAATGATATATAACATTAGCTTGATTGTTGGATTCTCTCTTAATGTTTCTTTCTTCCCGCAAAAGAATTTGCTAGGCTGATTTTTAAATATAGAAGGCTGTGTAATTCATACGTGTCAATAAAATTGCGAGATAAAGAATGATAATGTTACATGTGCAATAATGTATAATTCCTTATAATCAGTATATAATGAAAAATGTAAAGAAATGTTGACTACTATTTAAATTCAGAAGAAATTGACTTCTTAAATTTGCAGAAATATGTTAGAAGTATTTTGCTACAGAGAATCACCTAAATCAGCCTCGCATTCTTTTAATATCTTTTATAATTTATATTTTTTGTTAAATATGTAATAATTAGCAATTTATAAATGCGCATATATATTAACCTATATAATTTATTATATGCATTGTTTATTTCATAACATATTTTACTCTTTACGTAAACATGTTTATCTTTTTTTATGATAATTAATGCGATAGTTTTAATGTTGATAATATTCTTCTAAAATGCTAGTCAAACCGATGCAAATCGGAAAAATTTATTAAAAATTACATTTAAGTAAACCAACGTTTTATTTGTTAAATAAATCTGTATCACTAATTGATTATGATTATACCACTTTATCATTAATGATTATTATTGTCACTATAATATGTAAGTATATGCTCAATAAATACTTTTTTAATACTCAAATGGATCCATTTATTTTAAAAACTATTTTAATCCAATATGTTATCCAATATGTTAATCTAATTTCTAGGATTCTTTATTACATTAGATTTAATAGAGTTACGGAAGGAAGCATGAGAGAATGCAATTGACACTTATCTCGTGAGTTAATGTCCTAAGACGTATGCTACGTGTTATCATCATTTCATATTTTAATCATGTTATCCTTGTTCGTAGAACGTTGAAGAAACAAGGATAAAATGATACATGGGCATTACGTATGCAACGCAATAGCCTCTATTGCACTATATATTTTATATTATCTATTGCAGTATATATTTTGTATGTTTACTTAAATACATTATTCAGTCTCAATTTTTTATATAATTTGAAAATTTCTAATAATCTATCATCCAAATTATCTTGCTTTATTCTATGCGGAAATCAATTGCTTCTATATGTATACACTTATTATATATGTACATGTATAAAATATAAAGCGAAGCTGAAAATCTTGTAAATGTAAGCTATTCACGTTATCGATTATATAATAACAGTTTGTAATAGTAGAAGTCATTTCATATGCAGCATCGCATAAAATTGTTTCGATATAAGAAAGATTGGAACAAAATGTTGGAAAGGGGGTGATATTTTAAAAATCATAGCAAATATTAGGTGTAGGAAAAAGTTCATGGCGTTTTTCCCGTTAGCTATAAAAGTGATTATCGATTATTAAACACCTTTTCAAAAAGTATGGAAATAATTATAAAAGAATGTAACTTTCTCATAACAAATTTCACAATTTTCAATTTTCTTATTTAAAAAATAAGATTTTCAAATTTTCTATTTAAAGTCTATCAAAATCAAGTTTACGAAAAGAAAATAAGATTTTAGAAAATATCTACAAACATTGCGAAATTGAAAAATTTTATTAAATACTTTATTTCTATTTTTTTATATTCTAAAATTCTATAAAAATAAAATAAAGATGAAACAATATGTAAACAAAAAATTTATCAAAATCAATATTTCTAAAATATTTATTGTAATTTCCTACAATAAAAAAATAATAAAAAATGTAATTATTTACAATTTTTATTCAGTATTATTATTCAGTACTATTGTATTAAAATTTTATAAAACATAATAGTGTAGATTTACTCTGGAAAAAAATAAAAAAATTAGCCATTTAATGATTACGCGCACGTTATTCATATAACTCTAGTTAGATTTTATTATATAGCAGCCAATTCCGAAACTGATCACAATGCTACAAAAGTTTCACTTTCTCAGAAACTATTTACCGTGAGATATATCCGACAATACGCCAGATTAAGTTAAAAATTAAGATTGTATAATTATTGTACATGAGGCATGTGTGCTGTAACGAAATGGCATATCATCGACCTTGAACTAATTATCGTTATTATTTTTATCACTTGTTGTCATTGAAATTTGCTACCATTATTTTTATCGTTTATTATTTCATAATAATCCGCTATTCTATTTTATTCGTTATCTATAGTCGCGGCCGATGCTTACAATGCTTATGTTATGAGCATCAGTTTTTGTTTAACATTTGACAAACAAAGATGGAATAATTTTTAAGCGTTGTGAATCGGCTTATCAGTGAATGTGTAATACAATCCCATATTTCAAAATTATTATTTAATAAAAGTATTTCTTATACAAAATATTATTTATATTAATCACATTAATATATATATATACTATATTAATATAAAGTATCATTTTATGTATATAATATATTCTTAAATCTTAGATTGTAGAATTGCAATTATAACATAATTGTAATTACATTCTTTACATAAAATAATAATTATTAAATAATAATGTATTAAACAATAACGTATTAAAGTTAAAGATAATGTAAAATTTTATTTTCTTTAATATTTAAATTTATTTATACAATATGTGCTGAATAAAACTAAAACTTGTATTCTATCTAGTGTTTTTATGTGTTCACTTATAATATATTATTTCTCTCTCTCTCTCTCTCT
>NW_012130111.1:1300468-1324029 GCF_000143395.1 Atta cephalotes | reverse complement strand
TTAAACGTTTAAACGTTTTAAACGTTTAAACGTTTAACGTTTAACGTTTACGTTTACTTTACGTTTACGTTTACGTTTACTTTACTTACTTACTTACTTACTTACTTACTTCTTCTCTCTCTCTCTCTCTCTCTCTCTCTCTCTCTCTCTCTCTCTCTCTCTCTCTCTCTCTCTCTCTCGATTGAATAGTAGTTTTATATAAAACTGTATTTTTATGACAGTTTTTGATGCTGTGTTTTTTCTGAATGTAATCTATGCGACGCACTGATGTATATATCTAATTTTCACTTATACGTGCATGTATGAAGCAAACATATTGTAATTGCGCAGTATTACAATACTGATTGAAACTTATTCAAATCTGATATATCGGCCAATTATACTAATCGCGCTTCAGCAAATTTCCGAGTATATCTCTACGAAGCATTCTCTCGCATATCGATGATGTAAGATCATATACAACATCACAGTCAATATAAATATGAGCTATAGAAAAACAATATATTCAGTTGTTGGATTAACTTAGTGCAAGTTGTTCATTTCTATTACTAAAACGTAAAAAAATGAAAAGATCATTTACGTTTTTCATTTTAGCGCTAATTGCTACCGTAAGTTTATTTTATTTTCATAACGCGTTACTTATTTCAATAATTTATTTAAATAGAACATTTTATACAATGAATTATTGAAAAATTCATAATATACAAGAAATTTATTTATTTACTTCTTAATTTTAAATTTCGTATTTTATAAGCAAGCTTTAAATTAAGATTATATAGCTTATTGCCTAGGGATTTTAAAAGGAACTAATTTTTTAATGAATTTAGCGGTGCATTCCGGAGATATTAACGAAAAGTGTCATTTTTTTATTATTTTTAATATCTCGAAAACAATGTAAAATATGAAAAAAATCAACAGAATTTTTTTTGTAGGAAATCAAATTTTCTATCGACTAGATATATGGAAAAATTTTTTCGTTATTATAAACCCTAAATGTAGAAAATAAAGTTTATAAATCATTAAAGTATTTAAAATACAAAATAAAAGCAATAATGTATTAAGTAAAATTCAACCCATAAGATTAAACACATATAAATGGAAAAGGTTACTCTATCAAGGTTTAATTTTCGTGTCTAATATATTTCTTTTTGTGAATTTATATTCATATAATTTCCAGTTAAAGTTAACTGCGCACTGATTATTTGGTTTTAAAATGCAGCCTTAAACCGAATTAAAACCGGAATAGTAATATCACTAATTATTTTAATTAAATGTTTTCGTTTTAGAAGACTTATAATACGAATCTGTAAATAATTTAATAGCAATTAAATTTTTTAAATTAAAATACGTATAAATACTGTCAATCTTAATGTTTGAATATAATAGAATATAGAATACTTTTGTATATTCCGCTGATATATAAAATATACAAAATTATATATTTTAAATAATGTACTTCAAATACAACGATAGCATTGGAATGTATTATGCAATAATTTTTTTATAAAATATATAAATAATTTTTATTTTTTATGTTATATAATTATTTTAAATATAATTATTTTTATCATAATTTAAAATTGTCATATTAATGAAGTACAAGATAATTACAACACGGTTTATATTTTAGGTAATTGCAGATGATGATGATAATAAATTCCTGGAAGGGATTGCAAAAGAATTTAACATAGCTATATCAAAACTACAGACATGTCTGGACGAAGAAGGAATCAAAATAGGTAAATTATCTAGAAATAATGAATTTATAAATAAATATAGTCCTTTTAATATCTTCTCATTATTATTATTATTATTATTATTATTATTATTATTATTATTAGGATTCGGAATTTAGAATATTATATATTATAAATTTTGAATTTATAGTTTGAAATTTAAAACTAAAATATAAAAATAATTTCAAAATATTATGCAATTTCTAAATCTTTGTAAAAGAAATTTAGAAGAAAGCATTAAATAATGCACAATCAAATTGCGTGTGTATATATTTTAATACAATCTTTTTTATATATAAAATATGTATTCTTGGATTATATAATTAAAAAAATGTTTACAATTTCCTAGAGCAGTTACGTAATTCATTGCAAAATTTTAATTGGAATGGCATGCAGGAAGAGTATGAAGGCGCCAAAGAAGAAATAAAATCTTGTGGTTTTATAGCTTGTACATTAGAAAAACAAAAAATGGTAATTTGTAATAATTATTATACTAATAAATTATTAGACATAAAAAATTCTGATAAAAAATATAGTGCGAAATTGAATTATAAAATTATAAAATAATTATTTTTTTCAATCATGTTTTGTTAAGACGTAAATGCGTGAAAAATAGTCTATTTTTGTAAGACAAATTTCTTTATATTATTTTTGTAAGACAAAAGTTAATTGAAATTTTAATACTTAAATTTTATATTATACTTAAATTTTTTGTTGACCGTTTCAAAAAAGACTCAGAACATATTAGATATGCAAATACGAAATAATTAATAAATCTATTTAACAATGCATAATAAAACATATTCACAATAATAATAAATAATAAGAAATATTCTCAATTCATACAATATAGAGGACATTTTAAAAACATCTGAAGGATATCTTTCTACGTTCTAAAAATATTCTTAAAACGTCCCTCAGATAAAATGTGCAATAGGAATAGCATTACGATGAATAATTACATGAGCATGATAAAATATAACGTATAATATACTGTTTCAGGATGAAACTCTTATTTTGTGTGCTGGTATAGAGCGGTCTAAACTGAGTCGAAAAGTCCTCTACTATTTTGCAATATTCGCAATAATTAGCAAGATGTTAATTACTAAAATTCGTCGAATATTGGTTTTCAAAAATTCTTTACTCAAATACTATCAACTTTACAGAAAAACAGCAAGAAGTAAAAATTGTTTATTTCTTCTTATAAAGTTTTGAGAACTTTTTCAGAATTTGTTAGTAGCGCATTTTCTCATGTTGGTAAAAAAAGTTATCAATATACAATAAGAAAATGCGATAAAACTGTAAAAAAGTTTTCCATAGTTTTCCATTCGCACGATTTCCATGCGAAACAACTCTCACTCCACCTTCCCTCCCTGCTTGGGGACGCACGATTTTCACGGGAAATGACTCCCATCCTACTTCCGTTTCACGTGGAAGTTGTACGCCTCCTAAGCAGGCCTAAACCATATATCGGTTTGATTAGCGTTAGGTTATTATACATCCATGGATATGTCATGCATCGTAAACTATGTAAGCAAAGTAAATCAGGAAAAAATTTTCTGTTTTAAGAATAAAAATTATTAAATAAAATAAGAAAATATGAAAATCGTGTGCTCCCAAGCGGAGAGAGAGGAAGGTGAATCTTTCTTATGGAAAGTTGTAAAATATATTTTAAAGCAGAAAATTTCTGTTTTATATGATGGAAAAGGGATTGTATACGTTATTTCTTAAACTTTTTTTGTTAATAACTTTTGAACGAAGGATGAGCAACAACTAAAACTTGCTGAAGGATACTTAGGGTGGTGATCTTGACAACATGTCAAGGTCAAAGTCATTGGCGGGCGCTCTCCTTTTCTACAGTTTTACCGAAAATGCAGTTTACTTACTACAAAGTTTATAAAAAATTCTTAGAGTTCTATGAGAAAAAAAGAAGCAATTTTTATCTCTTATTGTTTTTCTGTAAAATTGATAGTACCTGAGTAAAAAAATTATTGAAAACCAATATTCGACGATTTTTAATAATATCTTGTTCACTATTACGAAAATTGCAAAATGGTAAAGGAACATTCGACTCAGTTTAATCCGTTACCTGCTTAGGAAATATTTTACGGTCATTCTGAGACATATATTGCCCAACATAAACTTAATGAAAATTAATTAGAATAATAGCCGTAATTCCAGATGAATACTGGTGTTCTTTTCTTTTCAGATGGAAGATGAGAAGTTAGTTGTAGATAAGATAATTGAAAATATAGAAAAAAATAATAGTAAGCATGGTGTGCCACAATCTTCAGAGGAAATTTTAATGAATTGGAAAAAATGTATGAATTCATGTAAGTAAACTCAAAATAGCATGCAAAATTCCCCCTCTACCTATTTCACAATTTTATTATAATTAACAACAATAGAACGAAGTTAATGAGAGTGCGGTGCAATAAACAGAATGTAATTAATATAATCTTGTAAAATTAATTGTGCTCTATTTACTGCATTGCACTCTCATTAGTCTTATTCTGCTATTGATAATTTTGAGAGTTGGAATTTTTCTTCTTTTGTGTGAATAGATGTAATTATACTATGCGATGCGATCAAGGAATATTTAAAAAAGATAACTACGATAATGCATAAATGTTGAGTCGCTGTTCATCTACAATTATTACGTCAAACAAGCTGCCAAATAAAATATCTGAGAAATTGAATAAATATTAAAAGATCTTTTATATAATGTCGGTATATATTCTCGACTGTGAGAATATACAAGAAACGTGAATCCGTATAAAATCGATATAATCAATCTAAAGATTTAAAAATATGTGCAAAAAGTGAATTTTTCGACATCAATCCTCGTATGCACGTTCACATACAGAACAATTTTAATCGTTTCGTGCTTGCCATTTTTTAAAAGAATAATTAGCATTTAATTTATATCTTATTAAAGGATATTAGAATCGTTCATTATGAATCTTTAGTCAAATTTTAGAATTCAAAATGGCGGATCCAAAATTAAAAATTTTATATTTGAATGATCTTATCGCGTGCTTCAAAAAAGTTCCATGAATGCTATTGATTCTTTTTATTTATTCTTGTCAACCATACATCTGACAAGTGACTAGAAGAATTCCTGGAAAATGAGTTTCATTCGAAGCCAACAGAACTTAACATTGTAATCTGTCAAATTTTTACATATTAGATCCGTCATTTTTAATTTCGAAATGCTATTTAATTTTGAAATAACTGATGACAAATCTGCATTTCAATGAACGTGCGACTCAACATAAAATTTAAAAAACGAATATTTATTTTTGTTTACATTTTAATATATTCAAAGTTTATTAATTGGAAGAGATCAGTTGGTTGTGTTTCATTGTTAGTTACTAAAACAGTGTAGGCATTTTTTAAATACAATTTACAATACAGTTTTTGTACAATCGTTTTGTACAAACGTCAGAAGTTAATATTCTAATACGAATTATATAATGTGCACTTTTATATATTACATATATGATATAATAATGTACATAATTTATGAATATTTTTCAATATTGCTTAGAATTTTGTTTTCAATTTTCAGTAAACGAAAACAGCCAATTTACTCGGGAAGATAGAGCCTGTGGTTTAATACATTGCTTTTCACTCAGTTAAACGGTGAGAGACGGTAAAATAATATTGTAAAATGCAGTATATCGACTGGACAGAAAATCATAATATTTCCTATACATATATATATATACAGTGACAATATAGTAAATAAATATTAAATTTCTGAGACATCGAGATTTAAACAAAGTAAAACGCCATTTTTCTGTAGATTCACAATAAATTTGTTACTTATAAATGATGTTGCTGATGTCAAATAAAGCAAATTAAATGAAAGGATTACGATAATTTATTTTTATATACCCAACCAGCCACATACAGAACAACATATACGAGTACCACAGTATTCATGGTCACGGGATTGTTCTCCGTATTAAGTGAAGCAATATTTTTCTCTGGTAAAGTTACGTCTAAACATGACTTTTTAGGTAAGAATAACTTTAATTTAACCAATAAAATTACACATGGATCAGAACCCAGTTAACAAATAATGATTGTAAAAATGTTTTTAAAAAACATTGAGAAAAATTTGAAAAATATTTTTTAAAAATTTTAAGTTAAATCAATCTTTTTTTGTTAAAAAATGCGTTTATTTAAATGTTCGAAAAAATATTTCATTAATGTTTAAAAAATGTTTATTTTTATTTATAGTTTTAGAAACCGTTTTAATCCTTTGCCTTACTTTTCTCTTACATTCAATTTTCTCTTAAATTAAAAAAAAAATTAAGCTTTGTACGAAACGATGTACCATGGCTCTTATCCGTAATACTCATGTTTGGCCCGATTTCCTTATCACGAGTCTCACACGATGTTGTAGGCGAAAGGATTAAGTTAGAAAAAACATTTTTTAAACATTAATAAACAATTTTTTTTTAATCCTCACAGTATTAATTCTCTTTTAATTAAATGGCTCACAAAATATTAAACATGCTCACAAAACATTAAAAAATTCATGCTTTCTTAATTATTTTAAATCAAGGATTCATACATATATAATTTATATATATATAATTTAACTAAACTATTTGTTTAAATATTTTATTTTTACAAATATATAAATACAAATGCGATTATATTAGTGATATGCTCAAAAACTATTAACTTTTGAATAAATCAATAAAATTTAAAAATAAGAAATAGAAAATAAAGTTTAAGGCACACACACACACACACACACACACATTTTAATTAATTTATTTTATACTTAATTTAATTATTTTAATTTAAAAATGTATCAACATACACACACAATAAATGTTTTAAATGCTTAAGTTTGAGACATAGAATTTCATAATATTGAAACTTATAAAAATAAGCTTTCATAATAAAATTACGTTTGACTTTAATGAATTTTTATTGCAAATCTATAATCTTTAATTATCTATCTTTTATTTTCATTTTATTATCAATGATTATCTTTCTAAATAAAAATTAATTAAAGGACAATATAACGGCTCAACGGCTCAGTCACAAATCAAATTTTATAGAATTAATAAATATATGTAATGGACTAATTATATTGTATTTAAAGTAAATAAAAATATAATATATATTTTGTTAATTTTTAAAACAAATTTAGTGTTTCAAAGTACTTTCGAAACTGCAAATTTTTTGATAAATTCTTTATCATTATTTTAATTAAAATATCATGTAACTTAATTTTTTTGAAAGCCAACACTCGATAGTAGTGTGTAAAAGCTATATGTATTATTATATAATAATAATTGATAATTCATATTGATCATTCATTTTAAAACAGATGTTTTGACGTTAATTTGGTCATCTTTAGTGTAACAATGAATTGAAAACAGATTTAAATATTGAGCATTACTTTAAATTATTATAAACAATACACTTTGTAGAATCGGAGATACTTATGTCGTCATTATAAAGTTAGAAGTAATCGTCGACAAAATTTTTAATCTTCTACAAAACGCCTGGTTTATATAGAATGTTTAATGTACAATATTTAATTCTATTACCATTTCATTGCTACACTGAAAATGATCAAAATGTCTGTAATGATCAATTGCTAATAATCCGCACAAGTTTTACACATTATCATCCACTATTGGTTTATATTGGCTTACATTTTTCATTTATTTTGATTTATTTCTTTAAAGTCTTATTATATTAAAAATATATATTGTTTAATTCCTTTGAGTTGTATATCATAATGTTAAATCCTGTAAAAATTTGGAATTTAAAATCTACAGGATTAAAAAGGTAGACTTTCTAATTGTTTTATAACACGAAATATATTAATTAAATATTTTGTAAGAAACAATTATTACATTATTTATTAATCTCACACGATTAAACTCGTATCTGAGCAAGTCCTATTGCAGTCAAGTGTATAGTATATATTTGGCATAGACATCAACAATTGATGGAATTTCTGGCACTGGAAACAATTTGTTTTTGAATCATATGATGAGCACGTAGCCAATTCTGTTGATTGTTAATACAGAAATCTTGTTCTCGAGGATACAAATATCAGCGTTGCAGCCATCAAAATCTTTCTTTTCCAATTTCTTGACGATGTTAAATAATAAATATAAAACTATGAATTTTCTTATAATTATATACATAGGGAGAGCGGGGCTCTTCCGTCAGTTTCAACTTGATAAAATAGTAAAAAATTTGAAGCAAACAACATCTTTGGATACTTGGCCGAGGTAATATTTTTCACAATAAATTCTTTACAGATTTTTAAGATGCTTCTAATTAAGTTTGAAAAAATTATTAATATTTCAAATTGATTGTGTTGGAAGTCTGAAAGCAATTGGTGCGCAGTCATATATATTCTGAGTATATACATCTTACATTTTTCAGTAAAATTATTTACAAGATTCATTCAACAACTCAGACAAGACGCAACTTATTTTCGATATAGATTTATTGTTAAAAAAAATAAAAATCCGCGCGTAATAAATCATTTGTATCCTCTTTTCGTCAATTTCTGATCTATCTATCCACAAGTGCTGCTTAATAATTATCAGACATGCGCACGCGCGTATGTACGTGTGAGTATATGTACATAGAAAAAGTAATACACAAATTTTTTTCATAATATACATATGAAATGACGTGCAAATTGCTATACGTTTTCTATAATACCGAATAACAAATATAACTAATGAGAAAATAGCTTGATTCATTGTGTACGAAATTTAGAATAGAAAGCAGACAAGACTAGCTTAGATATCTTATTTCAAATATAAATATATTTTCTGCGAGACAAAAAATAACAAATTCTAATAAGAGTCCGTAATAAGCAATTCGTATTCGAAGGCAAATTTCGTATATATTTATATTACGTTTATTGCAAGTAGTAGACAGATTTTCATTTTTCGCATGCAGTTTTCCAGCAAATAAGCTAATGTTATTCGTCGTCACTGATGTTATTCTAACGATACAGATGTCATTTGATATCAAAATAACAGCTTGATTGCTAGATTCTCTTTTACACTGATTTTCTTTCTTCTCGTAGTAAAAAGAATTTACTAGGTTGATTTTTAAATCTAGAAGGCTGTGTGTAATTCATACGTGTCAATAAAATTGTAAGATAAAAAATAATAATTACGTGTGCAATAAGATATAAACAGCGTATGATGAAAATAAATAGAAATATATAAAGAAATGATGACAATATAAATTTACAATATAAATTTAGAAGAAACTGACTTCTTAAATTTGCAGAAATATGCTAGAAATATTTTGCTACAGAGAATCGCATAAATAAGCCTCGTATTCTTTTAATGTCTTTTATAATTTATATATTTGTCAAACATGTAATAATAGTTAACAATTTATAATGCGCATTAACCCATATAATTTATTATATGCATTTATTACTTATGCATTTATTATTTTCAATAACATATCGTAATCTTTACGTAAACATGTTTATCTTTTTTTATAATAATTAACGCGATAATTCTGATGTTGATAGTATTCTTCTAAAATGCTAGTCCGATATAAATCGAAAAAATTTATTAAAAATTACATTTAAGAAAACCAATGTGTTATTTGTTAAAAAAATCTGTATCACTAATTGATTATGATTATACTACTTTTATCATTAATGATTATTATTATCACTATAATATGTAAGTATATGCTCAATAAATATTTTTTAATACTCAAATGGATCCATTTATTCTAGAAACTAGAATTGTTACATCCAATCCCTAGGATTCTTTATTACACTAGATTTAATAGACGGAAAGAAGCATGAGAGGACGCAACTGACATCTATCTCGTAAATGTTCTGAAACGTATGCTACGTATTATCATTTAATATTTTAATCATAGAACGTTAAACAAGAATAAAATGATACATCATGGGCATTATGCGTGCAACACAATACAGTACATCTCCACTCTATTACATTATATATTTTGTGTATATTTTGTACGTTTAATTAAACATTATTCGATTTCACTTTTTGATATAATTTAAAAATTTTTAATACGCTATAATCCAAACTATCTTTTTATCGTATGCGAAAATCAATTATGCCTCTACATATACACGCGTATGTACGTGTATAAAGCAAAGCTGGAAATCACATAAACGTAAGCGATTCACTGATTATATAATAACAGTTTATAATGAAAATTATTTCGTATATGCAGCATCACATAAAATTGTTCCGAAACAAAAAAGATTGGAACAAAATGTTGGAAAGGGTGACATTTTAAAGATCACGGCAAATAGTTAGCTATAAAAATGATTGTCATATATTAAATACCTTTTAAAAAGGTCTGAAAAGTATAAAAGAATAAGTATAAAAGAATATAGGTAATTTTCTCATAACAATAAATTTCACAATTTTCTTGTTTAAAAATTAAGATTTTCAAATTTTCTATTTAAAGTCTATCAAACGAAAAGAGAATAAGATCTTAGAAAATATCTAAAAACATTGTGTAATTGAAAAATTTTATTAAATACTCTATTTCTATCTTTTTATATTCTATAAAAATAAAATAAAGATGAAACGATATGTAAACAAAAAATTTATCAACCAATATTTCTGAAATATTCCTACAATAAATGTCAACAATAAAAAATGTAATTATTTTAAAATGTAATTATTTTATCCAGTACGGCACTTTACTATTGTATTAAAATTTTATAAAATGCTAATGTAAATTTACTCCCAAAAAAAAAAAATTAGCCATATGAGGAACACGCAAATAGTTAGCTATAAAAATGATTGTCATATATTAAATACCTTTTAAAAAGGTCTGAAAAGTATAAAAGAATAAGTATAAAAGAATAAAAGTATCTATATAAGTATAAAAGATTATAGGTAATTTTCTCATAACAATAAATTTCACAATTTTCTTGTTTAAAAATTAAGATTTTCAAATTTTCTATTTAAAGTCTATCAAACGAAAAGAGAATAAGATCTTAGAAAATATCTAAAAACATTGTGTAATTGAAAAATTTTATTAAATACTCTATTTCTATCTTTTTATATTCTATAAAAATAAAATAAAGATGAAACGATATGTAAACAAAAAATTTATCAACCAATATTTCTGAAATATTCCTACAATAAATGTCAACAATAAATTCAAAAAACATTATTCGTAATTCCAGTTAGATTTTATTATCTAGCAATCAATTCCGAACTGACCACAATGCTAGAAAAGTTTCACTTTCACAGAAATCATTTATCGTGAAATATATCCGACAATATGCCAGATCAAGTTAAAGAATTTGTATAATTACTTTAAGTGCGCGAGGCATGCGTGTTGTAACAAAACAGTATTATCGACCTCGAGCGGTAACTATACTATAATTACCATTATCATTTTTACCACCCGTAATTTACTATCATTATTTTTATCGTTATTATTATTTCATAATAATTCTCTATTTTTCTTTATTCGTTATCTATAGCCGCGGTCAATTCGTGCTTACAACGCTTATGTGAGCATCGGTCTTTGTTTAACATTTGACAAAGACGGAATAATTTTTAAGCTGCGAACATGAGTTGGCTTATCAGTGGATGTGCAATATAATCCTATACTTCCAAATTATATTGTTTTTAATAAGAGTATTTCTTATACAAAATTTACTTGTATTAATACTTCCAACTTAACTTTCTACTTAAGGATAATGTAAAATATTATTTTCTTTATATATTTATATTTATTTATATATGCTGATTAAAACTTGTATTCTATCTTGTGTTTTTATGTGTTTTACTTATAATACATTATTAATTATTTCTCTCGAAATAAAATAAAAAATGAATAGTCATTTTATTATAAAAGTGTGTTTTTGTGATAGTTTTGTTGATGTTTTTTCTGAATGTAACCTATGCGACACGCTGACGTATATATCTAATTTAGACTGATACGTGCACGTACTATGAGTGAACATATTGTAATTGCGCAGTATTTCAATGCATCGAAACTTATCAAATCTGATATATCAACCAATTATACTAATCGTGCTTCAGCAAATTTCCGAGCATGTATATCTCTATACAAAGCATTCTCTCTCGCATATTAATGATGTAATATCATATACTACAGATAATATAAATATGAGCCATAGAAATACAATGACTTCAGTTGTCGGATTAACTTTATGCAAGTTGTTAATTTCTATCACTAAAACGAAGAAAAATGAAGAGATCACTTACGTTTTTCATTTTAGCGCTAATTGCTACCGTAAGTTCATTTTATTTTCATACATGTTATTCTTTCTTATTTCAATAACTTATTTAAATAGAACATTTTATACAAATGAATTATTGAAGAATTCACAATATACAAGAAATTATTTACTTCTTAATTTTAAATTTCGTACATTTTATAAGCAAGCTTTAAATTAGGATTATACTGTACAGCTTATTGCCTAGAGATTTTTAAAAAGAACTAATTTTTTAATGCAATTTTATTAATTCATACGATCATTCGACATGTAAATAAGTTAAAAAAAATGTTAATAAATTTACCCATGTATTTTAGAGATATTAACAAAATGTGTCATTTTTTATTATTTTTAATATATCTCGAAAACAATGCAAAATATGAAAAAACATCAATAGAATTTTTTAATTAAAGCATCCTGCACCATGTTTATGGGAAAATGTCTTTCGGCGGATTTGACTAATTTTTGAATATGTTGTAGTTCTCTTCATTCTGTCTCAATGAGCACAACTCAATCCTATGAGTTGTTTCCACGCTATAAGCCTTGAAAGATCTAGATTTTACATGATTACTGGATCTTTCAATGCTTATAGCGCAGAAACGGTTTATAAGATCAAGTTATGCCCATTGAGACATTTGTTCAGAGTGAAGAGAACTACAACATATTCAAAAATTAGCCAAATCCGCAGAAAGACATTTTCCCATAAGAATGATGCGGGATCATTTTTTTTCGACTAGATATATGGAAAAATTTTTTCGATATTATAAACTCAACAAACAAAATATAAAAAAAAACGAAGTTTATAAATCATTAAAATATTTAAAATACAAAATAAAAGCAATAATGTATTGAGTAAAATCGACCGATAAGTCTATTAAACACATAAGTGAAAAAGGCCATTCTACTAAGGTCTCAATTTCCTGTCTAATATTTTTCTTTTTGTTAATTTATATAATTTCCAATTAAAGTTATCCAATTAAACTGTGCACTTATTATTTTTATATTGATTATTTTTTTGACAATTTTTTGTTGACTTGTTGGTCTTAAAAACTCTAAACCGAAACTCTAAACCGAAGCCGGAATAGTAGTATCACAATAAGTTCTCTCTCAATAACTTAAATATTCATCTTATAGAAAACTCAAATTTATAAATAATATAATTGTAATTAAATTACTAAAATTAATTAAAATACAAAATATAAATACAATCTTAATACTTGAAATATAATAGAATATAGAATATTTTTGTGTATTCCGCTGAAATATAAAATACAAATTACAAAATACAAATTATATTTATATTTCAAATATACTTCAAATACAACGACAGAATTAGAATGTATTATGTACTAATTCTTTTATAAAATGATATAAATAATTTATATCTTTTAAGTCATATAATTACTTCATATAATTACTTCAAGTATAATTGTGATCATCATAATTTAAGTTTGTCATATTAATAAAGTACAAAGTTATATGGTTGTATTTTAGGTAATTGCAGATGATGATAAAAAAAATAGAAGAGATTGCAAAAGCATTCAACACCGATGTATCGACATTCCAGGAATGTCTGGACGAAGGAGAAATCAAAATAGGTAAATTATCTAGAAATAATAAATTTATAAATAAATATAATCTTTTTAATATCTTCTCATTATTATTATTGTTAGGACTCGAAATTTAGAATATTATACATTAAAAATTCCTAATTTTAAATTTATAGTTTGAAATTTAAAACTTAAGAATGAAAAATAATTTTAAAAATATTATGCACAATCTTTGCGAAAAAAAATTTAGAAGAAAGCACATTAAATAATTCACAATAAAATTGCGTATGTATATATTTTAATAGTCCTTTTTATATTTAAAATATGTATCCTAAGATAATATTTAATTAAAAAACAATGTTTACAATTTTTTTAGATGAGTTAATTATTGGATTGCAAAATTGGACTCTCCTCTTTTTCGATGAGAAGGATCTCAATGAAGAATCAAGACAATTTCGTATGAAACTCAAAAAATTGGATACCTGTATATTAAAAAAAAACAATTGGTAATAATTTGTAATAATTATTATATTAATTATTATATTAATAAATTATTAGACATAAAGAATTCTGATAAAAAGTATAGTGTGAAATTGAAGCAATTATAAAATAACTATTTTTCCAATCATGTTTTGTTAAGATGCGTAAAAAATAGTCTATTTTTATAACACAAATTATAAAAGTTAATTGAAATTTTAATACTTAAATTTCATACTTTGTTTAAATTTTTTGTTGAATGTTTCAAAAAAGACTCAGAACGTATTAGAGATGCAATTAAATATGAAATAATTAATAAAATAATAAATCTATTTAACAATGCAAATTAATAAAACATATTCACAAAAATAATAAATAATAATAACTATATTCTCAACTCATACAGCTTATATTTTTAAGGAACGTTTTAAAAATCTAAAGGATGTTCTTCAACGTTCTAAAAACGTTTTTAAAACGTCTCTCGGATAAAATATGCCGTATGGGAATAGCATGATTAATTACGATGAATAATTACACGGGCTAAAATATAAAATATAATATACCGGGTGTTCCAGGATGATCGCCAAATATTTCGTGTACTGGTATAGGGCGATCTAAACTGATTCGAAAAGTCTTCTATTATTTTGAAATACTTGCAATAATTAGCAATATGTAATTACTCAAATTTGTCATTGAAATATTGATTTCAATAATTCTTTACTCAAATATTATCAATTTTACGAAAAAAAACAGTAAGAGACAAAAATTGTTTATTTCTTCTCAAAAAGTTCTGAGAATTTTTTCTCAGAATTTGTTCGTACGGCATTTTCTCATGTTGGTAAAAATAGTTGCCAATATATAAGAAAATGCAATACTATTACAAAGTTGAAAAAATTCTTGGAGTTCCACAATTTTTATATCTTACTGTTTTTCTGTAAAATTAAAAGTACTTGAGTAAAAAAATTATTGAAAACCAATATTCGGCAATTTTTAATAATATATTGTTCACTATTGTGAAAATTGCAAAATGGTAGAGGAGTTTTCGACTTAGTTTAGTTCATTCTACCTGCCTACGAAATATTTGGTAGCTATCCTAGGACACCGTGTATATTACCATAAACTTAATAAATATTAATTAGAATGATAGCCAATAATTAATCTTTTAGATAGATAATCCGTAAATGCATGCATGATGTATTGTGTTCTTTTTTTCTTATTTCAGCTGGTAGATAGGAAGTTAGTTATAGACAAAATAATTGAAGAAGTAAAAAAAAACATTAATGAGAAGGGTTTAGCACAGTTTTCAGAGGAAATTTTTAGGAATATAAAGGAATGTTTAAATTCATGTAAGTAAATTCAAAATAGCATGTAAAGCTGTTTTCTCTCTATCTTTTTCACAATTTTAGTTGTGTTATAATTAACAACAATAAAACAAAGTTAATGAGAGTGCGATGCAGTAACAGAGTGCAATATAATCTGCATGTAAAATTAATTGTGCTCTATTTACAGCGTCGCACTTTTATTTTACTGTCTAGTCATTCATCTAATCACATTTTACTAGTCTTATTTTACTGTTGATAATTTTGAGAGTTTGTACGAACTTTTCTTCCTTTATGTGAATTAGTTATAATTAGTTATATATTATGCGATGCAATCAAGGAATACTTATAAAAGATAACTACAACAATGCATAAATGTTGAATCGTTATTAAGTTCAACAATTATTACAATTATTACGTCAAACAAACTTTCAAATAAAATATCTGAGAAACTAAATAAATATTAAAAGATCTAAAGATTTTTTATATAACATCGATATATATTCTCGACTATGATGGTCTGTATAAAATCGATGTAGTCAATCTGAAGATTTAGAAATGTTTTATGTATAAAAAGTAACAATTTTTTGTGTTTCAATATCAATCCTCGCATATACATTTCCATATAAGAACAATTTTAATCGTTTGTCATTTTTTTACAGAATAATTAGCATTTAATTTATGTATTCTTATTAAAGAATATTAGAATCGTTCATTATGAATCTTTAGCCAAATTTCAGAATTCAAAATCGGCGGATTTAAAATTAAAAATTTTTTATTTGAATGATCTATTGTGCTTCAAAAAATTCCATGAATATTAATTCGATCATTTTTATTTCCATATTCTTGTCAACTATAAATTTGACAAGTGACTCGAAGAGTTTTTGGAACATGAGTTTCAAAGCCAACAGAACTTAACATTATAAGCTGCCATCAAATTAGAGAATTTTTACATATAATATTGGATCCGTCATTTTTAATTTCGAAATTCCATTTAATTAAAATAACTAATGACAAATCTGTATTTCAATGTAAACTTGTGACTCAACATGTATTTAAAAAACGAACATTTATTTTTGTTCATATTTTAACATATTCAAATTTATTAATTGAAGGAGGTCAGTTGGTTGTGTTTCATTGTTAGTTACTAAAACAGTGTAAGCATTTTTTAAATATGTTTTTGTACGAACGTTTTGTCAGAAGTTGATATTCTATTACGAATTTGCGTATATAATGCGCACTTTTATACATATATAATATAATAATGTACATAGTTTTATGAATATTTCACAATATTGCTTAGAATTTTGTCTCCAATTTTTCCAGTGAATGAAAACAGCCAATTGACTGAGGAAGATAGAGCCTTTAGTGTATTCCCATGTATAATTACTCAGTTGAAAAACGGGAAACAGTAAAACAAAATTGTAAAATGCATATATCGGCTGAAAATAATATCTCTTATATATATATATTATATGCAGTGACAGTAAATATAACATTTCTGAGATATCGAGATTTATGCAAAGCAAAACGTTCATTCCTGTAGATTCATAATAAATCTGTTACTTATAATTTATATTGTTGATATCAAATAAAGCAAATTAAATGAAGGGGTTTCAAAATAATTTATTTTTATATATCCAATCACCCTTATAGAACAAGATATATACGGGTATCAGTATTCGTACATGAGATTGTTCTTTGTGTATTAAATGAAGCAACATTTTTCTCTAGTAAAATTGCGTCTAAATATGATTTTTTAAGTAAGAACAACTTCAAGTTAATCAATCAAATTACACATGGATCAGAGCTCAATTAACAAATAGCGATTGTAAAAACGTTTTAAAAAAATTTCGAAAAAAATTCGAAAAATATTTTTGAAAATATTTTTTTAAGTAATAAGTCAACCTTTTTTGCGTTAAAAAATACGTTTATTTAAATATTCGAAAGAACATTTCATTAATGTTTAAAAAAAATATTTATTTTATAGTTTTAGAAACTGTTTTAATCTTTTGCCCTACTTTTCTCTTACAAATTCAAAAAAATTAAACTTTGTACGAAACGACGTACCATGGCTCTCATCTGTAATACTCATGTTTGGCCCTACAAGAAATTTCTGTTATAGAAGCATTTTATTAATGCACAAAAAGTTTATTTTAAAGTTTAAGGAACCGTTTTAACGTTAGAAAAACATTTTTTAAATAACAAACAATGTTTTTAATCCTTACTATGTTAAATCTTTTTTAATGAATTAAAATACAATTTAAAAAAATCATTCTTCCTTAAGTATTTTAAAAGGATTCATACATAATTTAACAAAACTATTTGTTTAAATATTTTATTTTTACAAGTATACAAATACAAATGCCATTATATTAGGTGTGGGAAAAAGTTCGTGGCATTTTTCCCGTTAGATGGCATTAAAAAAACGCCACGAACTTTTTCCCACCTAATATTAGTGATATGTTCAAAAATTTGTAAAATTAGTAAAATTTAATAATAAAAAATGAAAAATAAAATTTAAGGTTCACACACATTTTAATTAATTTATTTTATATTTAATTTAATTATTTTAATTTAAAAATGTGCCAATACATACACAACACATTTTTTTAATAAATTATTTTTATAAATTTTTTTATAAATGTTTAAGTTCGAGACATAAAATTTCATAATTTTGAAACTTATAAAAATAAGCTTTCGTAATAAAATGACATTTAACTTCAATAAATTCATTTTTATTGAAAATCTATAACATTCCATACATTTTCCTAAATAAAAATTAATAAAGGATAATATAACGGCTTAACGTCTCAGTCACATTAAATTTCATAGAATTGTATAAATATATGTAATGTTCTAATTGTGTTGTATTTAAAGTAAATAGAAATATAACACATATTTTGTTAATTTTTGAAATTTTGTATTTCAAAGTACTTTTGAAGCTGCAAATTTTTTTGATAAATTTTTTTATCATTATTTTAATGAAAATATCTAATAACTTAATTTTTTTTGAAGGCCAACACTCGATGGTGTAAAAGCTATGTGTATTATTATATAGTAATAATTACAAACGTTTCAACTGTTTAGTTACCATTTCATTGTTACTGAAGATAACCAAAGTTGTGATCAAAATGTCTGTAATGATTAATTATCGTTAATAGCACAAGTTTTACACATTACCATCCACTGTTGGTTTATATCATCACATTTTTACTTATTTTGATTTATTTCTTTAAAGTTTTATTTATATTAAAAATATATATTATTTAATTCCTTTGAGTTGTATATCATAATGACCATTTTAAATTCTGTAAAAATTTGGAATTTAAAGCTTACAGGATTAAAAAGACTATTAGAATAATACAGACTTTCTAATTGTTTTATAACACGAAACATATTAATTAAACGTTTTATAAGAAACAATTATTACATTATTTATTAATCGCACACGATTAAACTCGTATCTGAGCAAGTCCTATCGCAGTCAAGTGTATAATTTGGCACAGACATCAACAACTGATGGAATTTCTGATAGGAAACAATTTGTTTTTGAATCATATGATGAACACGTAGCCAATTCCGTTGGTTGTTAGTGTAGGAAATTCTGTCCTCGAGGATACAAATATCAGTATTGCAGCCATCAAAATATTTCTTTCCCGGTACGCAATTTCTTGGTGCTGTTAAATAATAAATATAAAACTATGAATTTTCCTATAATTATATATACAGAGAGAACGGGGCTCTTCCGTCAGTTTCAACTTGACAAAATAACATAAAAATTTGCAGCAAGCAACATTCTTTTGTAGTGATATTGTATTTAAAATACATCACATCGTTACATGATTGCTTCCTGATATAACAAGCATCAAGTTCTTAAAATGTTCAATATATGCTGTTCAGAAACATAAACGAGAAATAGACGGAAAAATCTCGCTTTATCTCATTTCACTCGAGACATGTGTCGCATCTTAAAGCATTATCAAATATAAAATTTTTAAAAATTGTTTTATTATTATGTTTGCATATCTATATAATTAGTGTCAATCTTTTAATTAGTATAACTCTTCTGTTAATTTAAAATTTTTTACTTTTTTGCTGTAATGTTTTACAAGATTCCTGCTAAAAATGTAAAAAAACAAAGAAATAATGGCTGTACAAAGCAGTTTTTTATTGATCAATGTGATTTGTATGTACTCGGATATTCATATCAAACTAAATCTGTAAAAATATTTATATTTTTGTGTGAATGTCGGATAAATTGATACGATCCTGGCGGAAAAACTTTTACATAGAATTGAAATAAGAGTTTAGAAATTATTAGTTCTCATAGATATTCATAATGGAACGTAGAGCGGTGTTGTTTGTTTGAAAAAAACCTAACTTAAAAATCCTTCATCCTCAATGTCATTCTACGTCACACTACGAAAAATTAAGAATTTCTAAGATCTTATCTCAATCTATGTAGTTTTTCTGTACTTTTTCGTAAAAATTTTTTTCCCACCAAGGGAGAGTTAAACATTTTTTGTTTGCATTATATCTTTTATACAATCGTTTTGTAATACTTATTTCAAAATGTAATGAGAAAGTAGCATTATAAATAGCATTTACGAACTAAATAACATGTATTAAATATAATAAAACTTGAATAAATATTTGTTTATTTTAATTCATTTACTCGTTTAAAAAAGTGTAATGATATACAGAATGTATCAAATTTTGACACAACGTAAGTAGAGTAAACTAAATTGAGTCCCGACTTATTTTGCAATAGTTAACTTCTCCGAATGAAATCTTTAAAAACTAATATCTCTGAAAATTGTAAAATAGTACAGGACTCTTTAAATCAGTTTAGTCTGCTCTACTTGCATACGAACACTCAAAAAGTTTGAGACATCCTGTAGAATATAAAAGAAAAGATAATGAAATAGGAAGATTAAGAAAAGGGCAAGGTCAGAGAGAAGCACAAAAAAAAGGTTCGAGGAAAAATGTAGGCATGTATTTAATCGAGTCCTATCAATTTTATTCAAAGATTCAGACAAATTATTTTTGGACGAAAGACTTACTGTGGAAAAATGTAAGAATCTTAGAGATAATCTTGGAGATAATCTTGAAGATAATCCTTATGGGATATATTATCCAGTCAGCCAAATCTGTCGAAAATAAATTGTGTCAAATGCTATAATTCTTGTCGATAAAAAGGCATCTTTGATGCAAATTCTATTACATTTAATAATGTCAATAAATTAGAGCGAGGACAATAAAATCTATTGATGTAACATAAAAATAAATTATCGGCAATGCTAAACTTGCTTACCAAATTGGTAAGAACCGATCAAAAATAAGACAAACCAGAATTTTATTTGGTTTTGCTGTCAATTTACTGTTTTATAGTTACGCGAGATTTACTAGTAAAACATGAGCGTTGCTGATACAGATAACATCGAATTCTGAGCGAGTTTAGTGCTAACTTGGTGACAATTTGCTTATCAACTTGTTTACAAATAAAGTCATTCTCTGAAAGAGAGGCCTGAGAAAGAAGAGCGAGATAAATCTCAATTATAATCATATTATAATCGAATTAATGACAAGAATATATCCTAATAATGAATTGAAATAATTATGAATTTTGGCTTTTTGCTAAAATGGACTTGACAATTCTATGAAATTAGATAAGTAATAATTATCTCATTCTTGGATTATTGATATTATTGTTTATTAAATCAAAGTTTATATATTTTTGGACACTTGAGACTAATGTAAAAAAATTATGACTGTCAAAAAATTATGAGCTGGTACATTTAATTAATTGTTTTAATTAAATTTATTTATGAATCAACTCATAAAATTATGTTTTCTATAATATTATTTTCATATCTGATACATTACAAAAGTAATTTATTTAAAATTGAATAAAACATGATCATTGTACATATAAGCTATATAGCCAAATTAATTATTAATCATTTTGTTTTTTGAAGTTGATACAAAATTCACGAATAAAATTTGTTTGCTATTAAAATAAAAAAATATTTAAAGAATCTGTTGTTTTTTAATTTCGATAATTTTTATAGTATAGCTTTATTAACATCCTTAAATACATAGTTGAATAATATTTATAAGTACAAAAGATTATTTACTTGTTGGACCAATTAAACTTTTCGATACAGTTGTCCAAAGTGAATCAGTCGAACCGAAAATGCTGATCAATACAAATATCACATACCTTGGATGCCATGACTTTATCACTCCATATGACTAAAACCCTTAGTTGCTTTCACTATAGGTGTCAATTTTTTTAGAAGACCATGCATGACGAGTTCTTTATATATAGGATTCCTCTCACGCACACACACACACGCACACGCACACATGCACGCACGCACGCACGCACGCGCACGCACGCACGCACATGTATATATATATGTATGCAAGGTAAAGATCGCAACGCTTAAGACATCATTTTGAGATGAAAATCTTAATGCCAAAAAGTTGAAGCTATAGTAATATGCAGTTTTTTTTAGATAAAAGCTTACATTACGGAACCACCATGATGATCTTCATATATATGATTACCAAGATCATGAATCTTGAGTGACCTTCAACATCGCTCATAATTTGTTAAAAAGTAATTAATAAAAAAAAGTTTAAGAAATAATTTCTTATTCTACTATATACAAGATAAAAATTAAGAATTACTTAACCCTCTCTGCTTATGGAGTATAACTTTCCACGTAAAGCGAGATCCACTCCATTCCCCCAATTTTGGGTAGCAAGTCATTTTAATTAAAGCAGATAATATGAAGATATAAATTTTGAATCATAAACTATTTTAAACAGGGGAGGGGAAGGGGATGAAGTAAATCACGCTTTGCGTGGACATCCCGTAAGCAGGAGTGTTTTATTGTACCAGAGGATATCAACATCCTTTTCATAAACTTTCTGACGCTCATTTTCAGCGTCAAAATGGGTCACGTGATAAAAATTGTTGAATACCAAGCATCAATTTTGATTACATGATCTATTTTGATCAAATGAGCATCGAGCATGAAAAAATCTTTGAATTACTTTTAAACCACCGAGGTCGAGAACGTTCGCACGGAATGCTGGAGATCCGGGTTGGATACCTGGCCGAGAGTATTTCTCGCAATATGCTTTTTACAGGTTCTAAAATGCTTCTAATTAAATTTGAGAGAATTATTAATATTTCAAATTAATTGCATTGAAAGTCCGAAATCGGACATTTCTGAGACATAAATTCATTAAAGAATTTAAAGACTACATATACATATATTAGTTTAATATCTAATTTTGACCGAAAATGGTGTTTTTCTCGTATCTAGGTGTGAATTATATATTAACATAAATGGTCTTGTTTCTAATCTTATTAATAATAATTTATTAGATATTATAAAACTTTCTTCCAATAAATAAACATTTTAATTAGAATATTTAATTTCAATACAACGCATTTATTTAATGTAAAAAAATTTTTCTTCTCAGTGTCCAGAACTTAGAACGTTATTACTATAAAGCTAATCTAATCGGCGTCATTTTTTAGACAGATGCACGTCAGAACGTGATGCTGAACGCTCTGCTGCTCGTTATCTTCGCTGCTGACGTGCGATACTCCTATAATGCAAAATATTATATCATAATCGTCATAATAATGCGTCAAAAAATTTTCTTTTGCATTACAAGTTCTTCTGTGTCTTCAAGCATCTTCTTTCGAGAAATTTTGACAAGAGATACAACTTGTTAGAACGTATCAGATTATAGCTTACATAAAAAAATCTTTTTTTACAAATTGTTTTAAAATTTATCTTTGTCAACTCGAAATTCTACGTTTTCTTTTTACTAGAATTTACCGGAAAGTTAAATAATTATAATTAATTTTTTTCAATTTACAGTAACGCATTTTAAAATTACAAGATAACTTTACATGATTATAACTTTAAGTAAATTTAATCTTAATGTAAAGCATATTAAGCATATTGTGCGTTTCACAATTCGTAAAATTTTGCTCGTTATTCATTAAAAAGTTATTAATCAAACAATCAAAATTTGTATTGCTTCTCCAATTTCCTTGTATTGACTAACTTAATTCAACTCATGACAATACAAGATAGCGTAGCGTTATCATCATGAAAGTATTCTAGATAATTATCTATCTATATATATCTATCTATATATATATCTATATATA
>NW_012130111.1:1294638-1300448 GCF_000143395.1 Atta cephalotes | reverse complement strand
CGTTACGTTAACTTACGGTTAAACGTTAAACGTAAACTAAAGTAACGAACGTACGTACTATTTTCTCTCTCTCTCTCTCTCTCTCTCTCTCTCTCTCTCTCTCTCTCTCTCTCTCCCTCTCCCTCTCCCTCTCGCTCCCTCTCTTTTTTCTCTCTCTCTAACGAGAAAGGCGCATTCACATACATATAAGATCAAATATATATAAGCGCACACCTTTAGGCAGTTTACTGATGTGCGCCCGTTTAAATTTAAAGAACAGCGCTAATTGAATTAGTTTTACTTAGTAATAAACAACTGCTTTACTGAATGTTATAAGAAAATGACTCAGGACATTTCGACTCAAATTTTTTAATAAGTCAGTGCTGAGTAGGCGATCTTTAAGAAACAACCTGTACAGTGAAATAATTATTTTGTGTTTAAAAATTGTTTTATTTATAAAAATTGTTTGATTAATAATTTTTTAATGAATAACGAGTGATAGCAAAAACTTGTTGCAGATCATTCATAGTCACAACCTTGATAATGTATATCATCGAGACGAGGTCGCTTAATGTAAAATTTTATCATAATTTTAGGGGGGGAGAGGCGAAGTCATCTAATATAAAGTTTTATAGCAATAAAAATTATCCATTATACATATACAGCTTTATATCTATTTTTTGTTCTACTACATTATAATTTAAGCTACACTAAGCTACTACATAGATTATCCAATTGTAATTTTCCATATAATTCAAAATGTGGTGTCCTTTCTATGAAATGCCACAGTTTATATTATTTTCTTATAGTAATTATTCTTTCTCTCGCGCACGCCGCTTTCGCTTTTTTCCTACTTTTCCTGCCTTTCAGTGCGTGTGTGCGTGCGTGTGTGCGTGTGTATATGTGTGTAATATTAGGTGTAGTAAAAAGAAATCCATTATTTTTGTATGAAATTGAATGGAAAAATAATGGATTTCTTTTTACACCTAATATTAAATTTCTATATTATATATAATAATTTTATAATTTCTTATTATTTAATTTTTTATATTACATTCTTTTAATTTAAAGTAAAAAAATTTTAATTTACATGCCAATATCTGTTCCAATGATGTTCCAAAAATTGTGTACAATCGAGATGGAGATAATTCTAATAAAAAAATTAATTAAAAAATGTTAATTTTCCTAAAAACAAAGCTTAAAATAAACAATAAAATTATTCTATGTTTTCAATTTATTTCTCAGAATTATTTACTTTTCGATTGTATCATGATTTCCGGTATACAGATTACTTACGTGTGGTTCTGAATTTTTAATTAAAAAAATGTTAAAGTTTTTATGTTATTTTTTTCACAATATTGAGTTATATAAACTCTATCGTGTTTATGCTATATCCAATTTTACATAGTATACATAGCGACTTTATACTGTAAACTAGTAAAATATACTGAGTAAGAAAGGAAGATACGGTCAGCTACAGAGCATTGACCTTGCGATAACATGATCATTGCAGCTAGACAAAACTAAATTCATTGTTTGGAGAAATTCGCATTTTAGTTTAATTCATTTATTTTTTATTTATTTTATTTCAAATGTAAAGGAAATATGACAAAATTGTGAAAAAAACTGTTAAAAAAGCAGATTGGGTAAAGAATGAATGTATGTATTTATTTTTTAAATTTCTATTGCTTATTAATATTATTATTTGTCTTATTAAATTTTATAAATAAAATTTTTTATATAAATATTACAAAGTAATAAAAAAGAACAGATTTATTGATATTAAAAAAGATATCAAAATAATTTATGAAATAAATATTTTATTACTTTTTCTTCTTTAACTGTACGTAATATAATAAACTTATATATATTTCTAAATATATATATTTATCTATTTAATAAATACAAAACTATTTAGATACTAAATATTATTATAAAAATGTATCTGTAATAGTAAAGAAGGTTTAATCATTTCATTGAATAGCACATTATTATAGCTATCAATTACTTATTACTGTTTTTTTCAATAAAAAACAAAATGAAAGAAAATTAAAACAAATATAGATACTGATTGTATAATATTTCATATGTACAAAATATAAATTTTGAAAGCTTCAAAAATCTTAGAATAAAACTGTTATAAAATACTCAAATAAAGAAAATAAAAATCTAATTAAAAATTACAGAGAAGTATACAAAAATTTATTATAAAAATTAATATAATATAATATATATTAATAAATTTATATAAAATTTATAAAATCTTCCAAAAAAATTTAATTATTAAATTAATATTTTTAAAATCAAAATTAAAAAAAATTTTAATCTTAACAACTTCCTTCAAATATTTATTTTAAAAACTTGTCATAATTCAAAATTAATTAAAAATTCAAATCTTATCATAATATTATATCAGCTTATCATAATTGAATAATTCAATTTATGAATTATTCAATAAATTCATATAAAAATTCATCTTCTAATCTTGCTGATTTAATGAATAGCTTATTATTATTTATTTTTAAACGATAGCGTGTCATTGAGCGAATAAGAAAATTTAACTCATGTACTTCCGGTTGCATCAATGTTACTTTAATTTTAAGCGAAACTTAAAATTCTCTTTGTTTCTGTCTCTTTTCGGTTTTAAAACGAAATAGAGAGAGTTTTAAGTTTCACTTAAAATCAAAGTAACGTTGGTGCAACTGGACTTTACTCATACAAAGCGCTAATATACTGAAACGAGAACTGAAATCGTGGAGAGGGCTACGCGCGAGAATGATGCTAACTGTAAGTTCTCCATCGTGCGAGAGTAAGCGGTAAGCGTTAGTTGCCAGCTGATGGCCGGCCCGAATGGTCACGTGTGTGTGCGTTCATGTAACCGCGTGTGCACGATCGCAACAGGCACTCTCGCTCGCTCGCGTCTAAAATAGTATATATTGTAACGAATTGCAACGAAACGGAATTGAATCGTAGATGCGTCGCTATTACTATCATCATCGTAATTTTTGTGATAGCGCGGGATGGGCGTTGTTAAGATTTGGTAATTGGTCAATGTTCATCCGACGAAGATACGAAGACGAAGAATGTCGTCAGTATTCTCAAAGCTGATTGACGGCGCGTCCGCGCGCTACGGCGTGCGACAGGAGACGCTGACGCGCAGCGTCGCCGGAGTCGCTACGGCACTGTATCTCCTCAAACTGACTTACCCACACATTCTTACTCGCCTCAAACAATCCACTCAAAAGAAAAGTAATCAATCTCATTCTGAGCACAATAGAAACAATAACGTTCTTCGAAATAATTCTTCTGATAACAGTTCTACTGAAAATGGCGGAGGAAAACAAAGATTATCAGTCGGATTGGATCGTGATTTTTTCCGACAGTTGATAATATTATTGAAGATTATGGTACCAGGATGGCGTACCCGAGAAATGGGTTTATTAACATGTGCAACACTGACGTTGTTGGCAAGAACCTTTCTATCGGTATATGTAGCCGAATTGGAAGGTCAAATTGTGAAGAGGATAGTTTTGCGTGATGTACGTGGATTTGGCTTAATGCTTGCACGATGGTTTGCCATCGCTTTGCCCGCCACCTTCGTCAACTCCGCCATCAGATACCTGGAAGGTCGACTGGCGCTTAGCTTTAGGTACGCTCCTGCTATTCCCTCTGCTTCCATTGATATGGATGAGTGAATGCTTTTATTTGTCCTTTTCTTGGAAATAATGATAATTCTCTTTTTCAGGGGGAATCGAGATCCTAGCATGCGTGTTGAATCGCATGCTTTTTAGTATCTCTTTTCAATTCCTCAATTATTTTCTTTAAAGTAGCATCATTAAATTCATTCAACCTTATCATATCATATGATATTTAAAATAATAGATGAGAAGATGATAAATAGAAAATTAGAAAAAACTAAAAAAACAAACGAAAATCTATACATATATATATATATATATATATACAGTAGATATGTATAAAGAGTTTCGTTCTTTGATTTATTCTAATTTCTTATTATATATATACATATATATATATATATATACACACGCACACGCGCGCGCGCGCGCGCGCGCGCACACACACACACACACACACACACACACACACACACACACACACACACACACACACAAAATATATAAAGTTTTGTTAGGTACGAAACGTCTGCATTCTGCTTTATTATTATTATGAAATATCTATATATTTTTAAAAAATGACAATTATATACCATTCGATAGAGCAAAATTTCAACTTTAAGAATCTGTTTTTTTCGATTAAGATTTTTTTACGGAATGTAATGAGCGATTAAAGTCAAAGTGCACTTTTTTACGGAATGTAATGAGCGATTAAAGTCAAAGTGCACTTTTGATTTAATTCGCAATAATTCGAAAACAACAAATTTTAGGAATAATAATTTAAAAAAAAACAATTTTGTAGGGAAAGCTTTGAATTTTTATTGATAGAAAATCAAAAATTTTCTTAAATTTTTTTGAGCACGTAGCAAATCCACAGAAGCTAAAAAAAATATAGGGACTCTTCGAAAGTAAAGATTTTAAGCTATAAAATCTTTTTTAATTTAAATTTCGTTTCTAACGAAGTTGCGATTGCTATTAATAGTAATACAAAAAATGGATATTTTATACTTTAATGATTTAATATATGTATTATATATGTACTATATATTTTATATAGTATATATATATGTATATAGTATATATGTCTATTTATATTATATGTCTATATATATGATATAGACTAGAGAGATGACGAGATAAACTTTTTCTATGTATAATTTAGATGTTATGTTCTACGAATATTTCTTTTGCGAATGACCTAAGTAAGTTTCTAGCGATCTCATCGTCAAGCGCTTGGCACGTGATAAACTGATTGTCATTTGTTTTTAACATTATCGGGCGGATAACCGTCCGGGCGCGCGAACAGTTAGTCACAATGCATTTACAGTTCAAGGCAATTGTTTTTTGGTCGCATTCATATTTTAAAATACATATATACAGGGTGACTGATAAAATTCTTGCATAGCGGCAGGATGGACTAAACTGAGTCGAAAAGTCCTCTACTATTTTGCAATTTTCGCAATAGTTAACAAGATTAATTTATTACTAAACATTGCCGAATATCTTCAATAACTTTTTACTCAAATACTATCAACTTTACAGCAAAAGATAAAAATTTTTTATTTTTCTCATACACACACATCATAGAGCTCTAAGAATTTTTTCAGAATTTTTAATGAACTTTTTTAGTACTGCATTTTCTTACAACTATTTTTGCAAACCTGAGTAAAATACGGTATTAAAAAAATATTTTAAAAAGTTCTCAGAATTTTATGAGAAGAAAATATACAATTTTTATCTCTTGCTGTTTTTTTGTATAGTTGATAGTATTTGAGTAAAAAATTATTGAAAACATTCGGCAATTTTTAGTAATTAATATCTTGAAAATCAATATTCAGCGATTTTTAGTAGTTATATCTTAACTATTGTGAAAATTGCAAAATGGCTTTTTGACTCAGTTTAGTCTATTCTTCCACTTTGCGACAGTTTTATCGTTAATTATCAGATATTCACATCTACATATCCTCAATCAGAAGTAAGAGATTAACTATATGGCATCCATATAGTTAATCTCTTACAAAACACACACACACACACACACACACACACACACACACACACACACACACACACACACACACACACACACACACAATAATATATATATATATATAAGTAAGTAAGTAAGTAACTACTACTAACTAAGTAAAGTAAAATAAAACTAATAAGTTAAGTTAAATTAAATTAAAAGTT
>NW_012130111.1:1293313-1294618 GCF_000143395.1 Atta cephalotes | reverse complement strand
TACTAACAACACACACACACACACACACACACACACACACACACACACACACACACACACACACACACACACACACACACAAATATATGTATAGATATACAGATAAGTAAGTACATCCATAAGTGAAAAAATAACATAGATAAGTAATTAAGTAACTTAAATAAACTTAAATAAGTGGATAGATAATATAGAGAGGTATATAAATAACTAAAGTAAGTAGATACCATACAGAGTGGTCTACTTAAATAGAATATCTTGAATCTCCCTTATTTTTAATATGATATGAAAAAATATTTTGAATGAAAGTGAAAGGATCAGTTTCGTGGAAGACGAATTATTTTGATCATATTTTTTTTTCTAGATGGAGATGCCGAAAAGATATATGGTGACTTTCACTTTTTTAAATGGAATTACATGATTTATTTTACATATGATTCCTCTAATTGATATCATATAAAAGTATTTGGATATTAATAAAAAATAAAAAAAAACAATTGTTTATGAGATGTTTTAATACTTTATTCTAATACATATTGACATGAAATATTAAATATCTTAAACTATTAATTTTTTAACAATTGTATCTTAATACTTTTATAAACAGAATAATGGGATGAATCAATTAGTAAAGAAAATACATAGTTGCTTATTTAACAAATTGTCCATTTTACATATTTTTTTAAAGCAATATGTTTTCTTTTGTATATTATAACAAAAAGAAGTGAATTGTTATATCTCTACTTTCTTATAACAAATATAATTTCTTTTTTATACGTTCTCATGTAAAAATTTACATTTACCATTCTATCTTGAATATGATTAAAAGCAATAAAAGTATTCTCATTTAGATTAGATAAAAAAATCCTGTAGAATAAAATATGATTATTTGTGCAGGGAACGTCTGGTGAAACACGCCTACAAGATGTACCTGAGTCAACAGACTTACTATAGGGTATCGGCTTTAGACACCAGACTTGGCGGGGCCGAGCAAAGATTAACAGATGACTTGTCAGAGCTAGCCAGTTCTGTAGCACATCTATATTCTAGTTTAACAAAACCGCTATTAGACTGTGCTTTAGTCGGTATAGCGCTCATTTCATTTTCACACAAAATGGGTGCAAAAACAATACCAGGTGAGATATTTATGTTTCTATAGTGATTTCTACTCTGATCAGTTAAAATTTAATTGATTTTAACTAATGTTACTTTAACTAATTAAGAATTTCAAATAAAATTTGAGAGAGAGAGAGAGAGAGAGAGAGAGAGAGAGAGAGAGAGAGAGAGAGAGGAGGGAGGGAGGAGGAG
>NW_012130111.1:1266169-1292250 GCF_000143395.1 Atta cephalotes | reverse complement strand
GAGAGAGAGAGGGAGGGAGGGGGGGGAAATAATTGCGATGAGTCAACGCATTATTGATGCGTAAACATTTTTTTAGAATTTATCCTTCTATAATATACATAACTTAGTAGACGTTCCATTAATTTTTTTATTTTTAGTACAATAATAAATATACAGTACATAATAAACCGAATAAAGTCATACAAGTAATAACGATGGTTAGATGAAATTATGTAAATAAAAAATAATTTAATAAAAATTAAAATTTCTATGCTATATTATTTAAATTAAGATTGTCGTCATAGATGTAACTCACGCTGAATTGATATTGATACTATAAAAATTACTAAAACGGACCGAATGTAAATTAAAGTTAACTAAAATCATTAAAACGATTAAAAATTTGTGAATGTTCTCACGAGTAAAGACAGACAATGAACAGAACACCAACAAAATAGAAACATACAATTTATCAGTCCTAAGATATGCCAACAAAGTTTCAAAAGTTAAATTAAACACGTATTTAATATCCTAAGGGATAATTATTCCTCTTCAAGGGATAATTAACGAACACCGCGTCGATAATCTTTGACATATGTTGTTAAGATCATGACCCTGAAGTGATCTTGAAAAAGTTTTAGGTGGCGATCACTGTTCAAAAGTTATTAATAAATAAAATTAAAAATATTTCTCTTATTTCTACCATAATAACATACAATATTAAAAATCTTATACCCTTCCTGCTTAGGAATGATCGACTTTCCTACGCGAAGGAAGAACTCCACCTCCCTCTTATCGATGGGCCTACAACTTTCCACGCAAAGCAAGATCCACTTCATTACCTTTCCCTCTCCTCCCTGCTTAGGGGCGATCGACTTTCCATGCAAAACGAGGCTCACTTCATCTACCTCTCCAATCAGGGGATGACCGACTTTCTCTTAAATAAATAGAGGGGTGGAGGAAGTGGAAAATCTCGCTTCGTGTAGAAAGTCATACGCTCCATGGCTGGGAGGAAATAACCAGGTGGGGTTGAAGTTATTTCGCTTGAAAAATCAATATATAGCAGAAATAAAATTTTTTTAGACTTTATTTTTTAATAACTTTTGAACATTTTTTTTAATAACAGTGACCATCACCTAAAACCTTTTGAAGATCACTCAGAATCATGATCTTGACAATATACGTGTATGTCCGGCGCAATGTCCATTAATCCGAATAATTACCCTAAGACAGTGCTTTTTGGATTTTACTTTCACGTTTCGGCCGATTTTCAGCTTAGTTCCTATCTCTTATTTTACCAACCTGCGTGCAGCCTAAATTTCCACATTGCTCTAAAGACTTTAAGGGAATGGTGCCAATGCGACAGCTAAACTTGATTGATATCAATAAAATAGATTCTCAATTTCAAGTGAAATATGTATTAAGAAAATGTTGTGTATATATTAAATAAAACATTTAAGTAATATATTAAATAAATCACTAAGTAAAACGTTACGTACGTTTCTTGCTCTTCTATATCCTATACATCGCATGAGTGTTAAATTATGTACACTCAGATATAGTCCCATAGATGTAAAACTCTACTCTATCCTATTAATACATATTATAATATATTACTATATCATGGAACTAATGTCGAGCCTCTTAAACTTTTTGTTTAATTAATTCTTCTACGTATCTCATATACTTCAGCATACATTTAATCATTCTATATTCGTGATTCCGTATTTGTGGTAGTTGTCGGATATGTAATTCCCGCGAATAAGAAGTATCGATTATATATGTGTATAAAGGAGAATTAAGTCAATTATTATTATATATGTATTAATAATTATTATATAATATATATGTATATATAATCTTTTTATTATTTTTATATTTTATTATTTAGGACCATTATTAGCGGCAGCGGTTATTGCTTTAACCGGACAAATCCTGCGTTTTGCTTCACCGAAGTTTGGCCAGTTAGTTGCTGAAGAAGCAACACGACGCGGGAAATTAAGAGAAGCACATGCTCGTATTAGTGCGCATGCAGAAGAAATCGCATTCTATGGGGGTCATGATACGGAACATCGTTATTTGAATTCCGCTTACAAGTCTTTAGTGACGCATTTGCATCGCATTCTCGCTGTAAAATTATGGTATGTGATGCTGGAACAATTCCTCATGAAGTACGTGTGGTCTGGTACGGGACTTCTCGTTATCGCAATGCCGTTACTTTATAATACAACAGCTACGTCATTGGACAGTAGGATGATTAATGCAGATAGCGATAGTACGTACAATGAGCAAGCATTAATATTTTTAAACGTAACATCATCGTATACAAAGAAAATAGTAATGATGTCATTATAGTTTATAGATTCATAGAACATTTTTATAATTTTATATTATTATTATATCTATATACTTTTTATACATATTTTATAGGAACTATTTTTTATTAAACTATATTATTTTTTTATTAAAGCGGCTCTTGGTACGCGATTTTTGCGTGAATTTTTACAATTTCCAGGTCATGCACGCCGATTATATTTGTCAGTTGAAACACAGTCAAATTGAAGCGGAAGTGAATAAGTAAAACACAAATAAATAAAAAAGAGAACCGGTTAAAGCAAATTTAGGAGCCTCCTATATATTTATTTTTGCGTAAATTTTTACAATTCTCAATTCATGCAAATTGCTTCATTATAGAAATGTGTTTGAAAACAGGCAAATAATCGCGAATGATATTTACTTATTGTTATTTATATTTTTATGTATACTGTACGAAAAAAGAAGAAAAAGAAAGTTAATGATAGCATATAATAATTATAATATAAATTATAATATAAATTAATAATAACTACAAATAAATATAATATTTTATTTTTGCGTCTAATTAGATGGTGTAAGTGAGCGAACAAGATATTTAACCACTTCAAAAAATCTTTTGAGTTCTGGAGCAGATGCTGTTGAACGACTTATGTCGTCTTATAAAGTACGTTTACTGTTATTAATTTCTCTAATTCTATTATATTTTGAAATCAAAAATTCTCTATTATATATTTTGAGATTAAAAAATGAATCTAAACGAAAATATTTAAAAATTTCAAAGATACGCTTAAAATACTTATAACTTTTTGTTAAAATAGGAATTAGTCGCATTGGCGGGATATGCGGCGCGCGTCAGCGAAATGTTAGATGTATTTAAGGATGCCGCTCTTTGCAAATATAGGAGGAACATCGTTACTAGTTCATCAAGGTCTTTTCTGAATGGTAACACTGAATTCGCGGAAAAAGTAATCGAATTTAATAATGGTACCCCAATAATAAAAGGTAAATTAAATGATTTCAATCTAGTTAACACAATAAAATTTGATTAATTAAATAATGCTTAAATAAAACCTGATTTTATTATTATTATTTTTAATATATATTTTGGAGTTATTAATTTTAAAAAATGATACTTTAACATTGTTACTGATTGATAAATTAATAAATAATTTTTAATATTGTGAAATATATAGGGCGTCCGGCAAAAACCGTAACAACACTTAAGAGGTGATTCTTGAAATCATTTTGAAACGAAAATTCTAATCTAGCGAAAATAAAAATCGTGTAAATCTAACATAAGGAGAAAATAACAGAAGTGTAAACGAAACTTTTAGGAATTGAACCAACAAAATATAAAAAAGACGTTTACGTTTCTTTTATGTTTCGTTGTTTCAATTCGCTTCTTAGAAGTTTCATTTACGTTTCTGTTATTTTCTCCTTATGTTAGACTTTTCTGATAAAATCATTATACGTAACTTTATTGTTCATCAGGAATTGTTCGCGAAAGCACGGATGGCAGTATAAGCCTAATCAATGTTCCGATAGTCACTCCTAATTGCGAAATAATTGTACCTAATTTAACAGTCCACGTAAGTAGTTCGTTATCACGAACTTTACATAGTTACAAAACCATTATAGCTATTCCAATGTTCAATCTCACGAAAGATATGTGTACTATAATCAGGAATTTTATTATGCATTCATTTTATATATCATTATAGTACACTATAGTACTATTCTATATATAAATACATATATAAATACATATATGTACGTTTGCATTTAATTACATAAAATTATATATTGTCTTTATTATTTTATTTCTATCATATTTTTAATCATATCATTATATTTATTTTATTTTATTACTTTTCATTAGATTCAAATAGAATATGATAAATATACATCTTTATATGTTATACGTATTATACCTATATATTATATCTATATATTATTTATAATTTACAGATAAAACCAGGCGACCATTTACTAATCACTGGACCTAATGGCTGTGGTAAAAGCTCTCTTTTTCGTATCATTTCTGGTCTTTGGCCTGTTTATGATGGAACCCTCATCAGACCAACTGAAAAAAGTTTTTCTAAGCACATTAGGCCTGCCTTATTTTATATCCCACAAAAGCCGTACATGACAGTGGGTTGTCTTCGAGATCAAATTATCTATCCAGCGCATTCTAGGTTCATATTATATAATTGTATTAAAAATAAAAATAAAAACCGTAACAGATTTAAATTATATTGTTACATTTAATCAAACTAATACAATTCAAATATATAATATTCAATTATATAATTATCAAATTATCAAGACTCGATCATATTTAAAATAAAGTTATTTAAAATATATATTTTAAATTTAAAAAATGAAATAGTTATTTAATATTTATTATTTTAAATAACTTCTTCTGAAACCTATTTTTTATTTAATATTTTAAATAAGTTTTTGGAATCTATTTTTTATTTTTTATTTTAAATAGGTCGTATCAGTTATTTTACCAAGCCCTGCAAATTATAATTAATTAAATTTTCATAATAACATATAAATATATATATATATCATATGTATACTTATACTTATGTATACTTATGTATATTTTAAATATAATTATACATTTTATATACAGCAATTTGAATCTTCATTAAAATATGAATAAAAAAGACATGCATTGTCTTCATGTTGCAGATCGGAGAATTGCTCGGATGAAGAATTGTTACAATTGCTGCATGACGTGGATCTGCGAAGTATTGTAGAACGAGAACCGGAAGGTTTCGATGCTCTCGGCGACTGGGACTCTACTCTATCGGGTGGCGAAAAACAACGGCTTGCAATGACTCGACTATTTTACCACGCTCCACAATACGCTCTATTAGATGAATGCACAAGTGCTGTCAGTCTCGAAGCTGAAGGAATAATGTATGAAACCGCGAAGAAAAAAGGAATCACTCTGTTAACCATCACTCACCGAGTGGCATCACTCGCAAAATATCACAAATTATTGTTGAAATTCGATGGAGACGGCGGTTGGACTTTTGGTCCACTGAATATGGATGGGTTATCGATATTACCGAATCGGGAAGCCAATGAGGAAGAAGTAGAACGAGAGAAAGCAAAGCTTAGCCACTACCATATGTTGCATGTATGTAAAATATTTTATTCTGCATGAATGACTCTTTAAGAATATATTTCTCGGAACTTTTTAATTTTATGTTTACAAAAATCCGTAGCACAATTATATCACAAGTTGTTCAATTTTAAATATCTTTAAAGAATTCACAATTTATAAATTCAATTAAAAAATTTTATGATATAATATAATTCCTAATGTGATATAATATAATATAAAATATAATATTAAATAATTTCTATTTCTTTAATTTTTAATTAATTTATACGATGCAAAATTGTTTATTAAAAATAGTATATGTTAGCTGCATATCTCAAGGGGGCAACAAAAGCACTATATCTGTATGACAATATATACTTTCCTCAATATATACTTTCTGAATCTTTTTAAATAATTTCACATTCGCTAATATTATTAATTATTAAAAGATATTATTATTCAAAATGGTTATTATTCAATATGAATTTCAAATAATAAAACTAATAGATTTTGTTTCAAAGTATTTCTAAAGACAGCAACTAACTTTATCTAGGCAGAACATAAAATCATAATAAGATGATATAAGCAGATGAGATAAGTAGAAATCATTTTTAAAATGACTTTTACTTAATCTTGATCGTATCATAATCATTAATCGTGATCTTATCATTTTGATCTTATCATGATTTTGTTCTGTCTGGGTAAATAGCCATCAGGAGACATCGGTAGTGTCTCCTGATACATGATGGCTGTTTACCCCGTATAACTAAGTATTTTCGATAATATTGATTTTAAATAGATTGCTCTATCTTTTAAAAAACTAATGTAAATGAACCACTCTATCGAATTAAAATAGTAGTATAGATATAAATGAAAATCCAAATAACATTTTTTTTTCATTAAATTAAGGATAAATAACAATATTAATAATCCTAAGTACAGATTACAACTTTTTTTGTATTCGTATAGCTGAATGAAGATCAATTTATTAGAAATTCTTTTTGTAAGTTTTGCGCAGCTGAAATGAGAAAATACACATTGAGATTTGATCTTATAAATATGAAAAATTAAAACTGATTAATATGGAATAAGAATACTGAATAATGAATACTGATTTTTATTGATCAAATTAATTTTAATGCAATACTAAAAATAACTACTTACTGCAAATGATTCACAAACAAAATTTTTTTTGTCTAAATTTCCATTTTTTACCGTGAATAGAAATGAAGCTCAGGATTTTTTTACTCACTATTTTTGCAATTAGGAACATAATACTTTCGAGTAGAATGGTTTATTTCTTATAAAAAAATGTTAATTAAATAACATTACTATATAGTTTGACAGCTAAATTCTTGAATCCAAAAGTTGCTCAATATAATTGTAGGTAGTGCTACCTGAGGTATGCAACTATCGTACAAAAAGCTAACAAGAGACATTAGATAACTCAGAAATTCAGAAAATTCTTAAACATTGTGTACAAATAGAATAAGTTCATCTGTAACACAAAATTTTTTTGTGAAATTACAGTTTTAAAAGATGATACTTCTTGTTTTTTTCTTTTGAAACGAATATCATTGAAATTGTTGAAAAGATTAAAAAAATGTTTTGAATGGTTTCGAAGAGTATATTATAATTATAATAAAAATTTTTAAGAAAGTAGAGGTGGAGGTATAAAATAAATGATAAAAAAAACTTTTTATTATAATTATAAAGTATTCTTAAAACCATTCAAATTTTATTCAGAACAATTTTTTTTCTATCTCTTATAGTTTTGATGATATTTGCTTTGAAAAAAGACGATCAATTTTTTTCGAAATGTTTCACTCTTTAAAAGAAACAAAACTTTAAAAGAAGCACATAAACAAAAAATAGCTTTGTGTTACGGATGAACTACTCTACTTGCACGCAATGTTTCAAAATTTTTTGAATTTTTTCGGATTGCCTAATGTCTTTCGTAAATTCTAATACATACATCTAATACAGATAGTTCTAAATGTTTCCTCATATAGCTTATCGTATTTTTAGTATAATTTTATATAATTTGATAGAAAAGCAAACGAATACATTCTATTTTGATTTAATAATATAATTTCATATATGTAGTCATTATTTACACATATACGCATACACGTGTATACGCATACACACACAAATATATTATTTTTTACATACAGAAATTATATATTTTTATCATTTTTAATTTTTTTTATCATTTTTATCATTTTTCACTTGTTATTTTCTTTTCAGGAGTTACGTGATATACATCCCGAAAATACCTATGTGGGAATCAGTTGAAAAGCATAGTCTATAGAATTTTATATCACAAATTAAATAAAAAATATAGGTATAATATATAAAAGATATGAATATAGAATACGAAAAAAATATAAAATATATCTATTTTATATCGTTTTCACATAATATTTTTTGACTATCTCTTTTATAGATCGTATTCTATCATCCATATCATATTACAGGATATTATCAGAAATGAAAAATAATAGATAAATTGTTATGGTGTATGGAAATATATGAATGTATACATATTTTTAGAATATTACGGATTGTATAAAGGTATTTTTCCCATTATAAAAGGATAGTATAGATGATCAAGGCTCACAAACAATACACATTTTTAAATGTTTTATAAAATATATATTATAAAAAATTGTAAAAGAAACTCTTATTGAATTACAATTGATTTTATTAGTTTATTTTTTTATTTATTATACATTTCACATTTTAAATGATTAAATAATTAATATGAAACTTAATATAAAATATAAAATATTGTAAGTCTACAATAAAATAAGACTCAGGATAAAAGTTCCATATATAATTATATATAGGGTGCCCCGAAAGTTTTTGTCAATTGCTTTTGTGTAGATAGAGCGGACTAAACTGAGCCGAAAAATCTATCATTTTACAATTTTCGCAATAATTAATAATTTTTCAAATACTATCAACTTTACAAAAAATCTGCAAGAGAAAAATCATTAATTTTCTTCTCATAGAGCTCTAAGAATTTTTTCAGAATTTTTTATCAACTTTTTAATACTGCATTTTTTTTTACCAACATGAGAAAATATGATATTAAAAATTCTGAAAAATTTCTGAAAAAATTCTCAGAACTTTATGAAATGAAAATAAATGATTTTTGTCTCTTGCAGCTTTTTTATAAAGTTAATAATATTTTTTGAATAAAAAATTATTCAAGACCAGTATTTAGCAATTTTTATTAATTAATATCTTGTTAATTATTGCAAAAATTGCAAAATAGTAGAGAACTTTTCGACTCAATTTAGTCCGCTCTATCTATATAAAAGCGATTGGCAAAAACTTTCGAAACACTCTATATATAAATATACGATAAATTCACGATGAAATTCGATGTTCGATGCATTAACAACTTAAAAAACGTTTCGATGATCATTGTGTTAGGAAGTGCAATGATATCGCTGTTACATTACTATGCCTAGCTGACTGATTCCATATTAACACTTTACGTGTGAGCATTGATAAGATATTATTCCGGATTAAAAATAATTCAAACTGGATGTAACATACATTTAATAGTGCACATACAATAAATTACATAATAAAGAGATATCCAAGATTAAGTTTATCCTAATCTGTTAGAACTTATTCATTTTTAGGCAACGGATGTATGGAATGTTATACGTGTATTTATCCGTATATTTTTATTAAATGATGCATATATACATATATATATATATACATATATATATAGTATATTAATGAAATTACCACACATCTGTTATTTCAATAAAAATATTAATTCATTACTCACCAACTCGATGCGCAACAGCGGAGTTACATCTGCAACGTTGCTACGATGATTCTATAACAAAAAGAATATAAAATCCAAATTAAAACAGAACAGAAAAAATCAATCAATAAAAAATAATTAAAAAAATATTTACTAAAACACACAAAGTTCTCTTGCAAACAATCATATAATTTTCAAAATATATAATTTTTATAAGCTCGAATTTTTTTATACACCATTCAATTAAATATTTATAAAAATAATTATACAAATAATATATAATAAATTATATAATAATATATAATAAATAATATATAATAATATTATAAAAATAATTATACCCGGGAAAAAATATTATATGATAGACATATTATATATATATATAAATTTATACAATTATATGGCAATTTTATATGTATATATGTACAATTTTATTTAATTATATATAAATACATATAATTATACATATAATTATATATATAATTATGAAACATTTTTTCCCGGGCATTTTCTAAAAATGATCTTAAAACTACGTATTTATAAAATTTCAAAATAATTTTAAAATAATTTTTTTGTTCTAATTACAATATCATTTTTAAATCATTGTAAAATAAAGCGACTCAAGAATAAACAGAAAAGAAAGATATTAATTTTACATAAACCAAAAATTGATATTTACCGCAAGGTTGCTCCGCCGATGCTCGATGTCTCTCCCAGACCTCCTCCTCCTCTCAGAATTGAGTTGGAACATCTCGCACAGGACACTGGCGTAAAACACTCGCGAATAATGCACTATAATCGCGCACGGACTATATAACTTGAGTTCGATAACTTGAACGGCACTCCCGAAGCAAACGCGCGACGCGACGAACCGGCTGCAGTTCGTTCATTTTCAAATAAATCGGTGACGTGGGTACGTTAGCTTCCCCGTTGGATTTTTATACGAATAGAATGATTTTATTCAATATCTAAAAATTTATCTAAAATTTATCATTTAGATAGATCTGAAAATTTTTAGATACTTAAGAAAAAATTGTTCTTTTCGTATAAATCTTCTGGGTTAGAGTCAATGGAATGAGTTAAAGATTAATAAACAAGAGAAACATTTCTTTTATTACCGATAAATAGTTTCAGTTACGCTCAATTTTTTTATCATAGTCATCTGTACTATCTAGTACAGAACATCGTACTTGTCGCAAGTATATTTCAAAGAAAAAGAGCGGCACAACTACCTGCTTGCATGAACTTTCGTAGTGGAATGACTACGCAGTAACTGCGTAATCATGAGGCGCCGCCCGCTCTCCGCCGCTTGCAAAACAAACCCCAACGTCCATAACCCCTCCAAGGTCGTGCGCAAATCGTCTAACTGTCGAAATATTAACGCGTATTACGAAGTAAGTAAACTAATATATTCTCAAATTCTTTATGTTTTTAATGTTCTTCGATAAGCTTTGTTCAGTTCTCTTGAAATTAAACTTCTTTGTAAAATTCTATACAAATTCTGTACAAATTATGTAATGCGTTAATTAATATTATAATTAATTTTATTGTAAATAAATGTACATGCAATAGTATTAATTAGCACCGACGGGATACTATTAAAGACGGCGCTTATGGAAGTTCGTGTGACTGTTAAAATTTAAGTAATTAAGAGTAAGAAATTAATAAAATACGATATTTCATGATTTATTAGTTTCATAAATGTACAGTGAATATGTACAGTGAATAAGTACAGAAAAAATATTTTTAAAAAAACTTTATTTTTAAAAAGTGAATATTATCCAGTGAGAAATGAATTATCGAATTGATGTTGAAGCGATAAATTCAATGATTTTAACATCAATTTGACATCGATTCAAAGTTTAATTGATATGAATGAATTTCTTATTGGATAATTATTTTTCAAGTTATTTCATAAAGAATAATTAACAATTTATTCTTTCTTCGAGAAAATCGGATAAATTATTTCCGTGAAATATTAATTTTATTTTGTTTCATGTAAAGTCTTACTTAAATCTTTTATTTTAAATAAGTCCTTTTACTCAGGGGTTGGTCGTATATATTTAAAACAATTTTATTTAAAATATATATTTTAAATAAAAGAATAAAGTATTATTTTAATCGTATACTATCTGGTAATCAATGAATTTAAATTTATGCATGTTTTCGATTCGAAAATTGAAAGTGATATACAAAGCTTTCGACGAGCTATCATTCATGACCATTAAAGAGGACACGTACTGATTTAAATGTGACAATTCTTAATTTGTAAACTGCCGTATATTTCGACGCCTATTTCAAGTAAAATAACTTATACCTTTGACGAAACAGCAGTCGCTTCGACATGTTCACGAGTCGCATTATAAGCATTGATCAATTCGCGTTCATTGATAGCTTCTAATTTTTGTGAATTTAATGCGACGCCCGGAGCGATTCGTATCACTACTGTCTCGTACCAACGTTGTCGAGCGAATGCCGAAGTGATGACGTAGTCAACCACCTTGCCGCTTGATGCTCCCCCACTCTTTGTTATTCGTCGTTTCGATACCCAATTGCGTATATGAAAAATATTCATGGTTCAATTATTCGTATTTCATATAATTTTGACAAACGGATACGTCGTACATTTCGCGCTTTGCTTTGTGGCATCTATAGTACTTGTTAAATATATTACTTGCGTGGTTCTTGTAAACGTAATTAGTAATTGTTCGCGTGCGTGTGTGGAGTATTTTTTATATTCTAACATTAAAATATTTCAATTTTTTATTATTATTCTTTTAAATGATTCATACTTAAATAAAGGTTGATAATATTCTATATATCCTTTACATAAAGATATGCAAATTTTCTTAATAATTTTGAGTTTTAAAACTGTAATGCAGGGCTCGGTCGTATTTCAAATAAATTTATTTAAAATATATATTTTAAATAAAGGAGAAATTAGAAAGTTATTGAGTATTTATTATTTTAAACAACTTCTTCTGACCTATTTCTTATTCGATATTTTAAATAAATTTTTGGAACTTATTTTATATTTTTTATTTCGAATAAGTCATCACTTTCTTATCAATTTGATATTTTAAATAATTGAACAATTTTCTGAAATCTATTTTTTATTTAAAATAAAAACGCGAGCTATTTTGACATTTTAAATAAAAGTTATTATATATTTTAAATAAATAAAATGCATTCCAGAGTCCTATTTGGTTATTTCTTATTTTATATTTTTAATAATTTCTTGCGACCTATTTCTTATTTAATATTTTATATAAATTTTTGGAATCTATTTTATATTTATTATTTCGAATAAGTTCTATCACTCTTTTATCGACTCCTACGATTTTATATTTAAAATAAGTTTCTGGAACTTATTTTATATTTTATATTTTAAATAGTTCGTATTAGTTATTTTACCGAGCCTTGTTATAATGTTAATATTATTATCCTAATTTGATTATCAATAGAGATGATAACTACAGAGAAAAAATTATAACTTTTCGGCAATATATAAGATATTATAGCATTAAAAATATGCGTACTTATTTATGCAACATTATAATAAAAAAATGATGAATTTAATAATAAATTATCGAAATATTTATCGTATAATATCGTAGTAAATTTTTATTAATTCGGTAATGCCATTATTCTTCAATTATCCCCGAGTCCTCGGAGCTTCATTGATAGTCACGAAAATTTGTCCAAGGCCGACAGTCTTTAATAATATCTCGTCGGTGGTATTATAAGTATGTGATATAAAATTTATGTAAACTATGTTCCGATAAATGCCATTATATTTGCTTTTGTATTAATTTATTAAAAATAATTATTATAAAATAATTACTTTAAATATACACGTATCTACAGACATTCGAATATAAGCGGGAATTGCTGCAAAATGGCGGACCAATCAAAATTGGCTGTTCAGTGGCGCAACTCTGATTAAAGAGTTTCTAGTGGCATCTATGTTCCTGACAATCTAAATCCGCCATTACTGTCTTGCTGAGCATGGTGCACCGTTGTTGCTAGTTTTGGCAAGTGGCAGTCATATACGATATAAAATGTTATCAAGGTTGGCTCTCCGCAATGGTAAATCAATTGCAATGATTCCTATTACATTTTTACAATAAATACACTCGATGAATAGGTGATGACGGTTATTAATTACAAAGTTTTTAATTATGTAATAACATTTAGATTCGTTCACAATTCATTATTTTTTTTCTTAATATATCTATTGTAAATTTTACTTATATATATTACATAGTTATGTAATATTTAAGCTTTATTCTTTAAAAATAGATTTTTAATCTGTTTTATGGATAATTGTTATACAAGCATAGCTTTCTTGAATATATGTTTTTTGACATTTTTTATTTTCTATACAATTGTCTTTTTAACTTTTTATCTTTCATATATGTGCACGAAAAATTGAATTTATATTTTATTATGTATTTTATTAAAGGAACATAATAATCATTTAAAATCTATATATCTTTTAATTTTTTATGGTAATCATTTAGAATTGAGAAGAGAGTAAGGCATTGCTTATAATGCCGTTACCATTACTTCCTTTTTTTCAGTAATGATTGTTGCTTTTTTCTGTTTGTATGGTAAATATACCCATTACTCTAATCTCTTATTATCTTTATATCTATTCGATAGATTTTTAATTGTGTATGGCCAAAAATATTTTATTTAAATAGAAATTTTAATGTTGAAAAATATTTTTGTATTTTTATATCTTACAATTAGTATTCCAATAGTCATTGCCAATGTTGAAAATCTATAGTATGTATACTTATATGTAACCAGAATCAGTGATCTGTATATGAAATAATAGAGTATTTCATACATGTGAATTTGGCATGTATGGAATTTTCACACATATTTAAACATATCAAGTTATTAATTTTTAACAAGTAATTTATTGGATTTTTTTATTAGCGATATCTCAATGAACAATGTTGATTAAGATTGCTCTGATTGATTCTTGATGAAATCTCCTTTTTTTTGGTTGTCATAATTAATTTTTTAAGGAAGAACTAAAATGATAGATTTAGAAAAGAGATTTTTACTTTACTGAATAAAGTAAAAATAATATTCGACGAACTACACACATTCATAAATAAATAATTGAAGAAAAATAAAAAATATATGTGTACTGTATTTGACTACTCTATCACAAGAAATATTTACTTCGCTGGTCTTGTATGTGAATTATAAATTTTCAATATTGGCAATGAATATTATAATCTTAATATTAAAATAATCTTAATATTAAATTTTAAAAACAGCGTTCAATAACAATTTTTAATAAAATCTGTGGGATTGTGAATTACAAAATCTAAATTCTTAAAAATAAGTATATATTAAAAAATAAAAATATTAATGTATAAAGAATTATAGAATATTTATTAGATAAATTTAATATAAAGAAAAGCCTGTTATATAGAGACTAGCTTAAAGTTTTAAGTTTTCATATTGATTATTACAATTAATATTAATTATTAAATATACATATAATTTTTTAATAATGTAATTGTTATAAAAAATAACAAAAAATATGTTATAGTAAGAGTAATGGTTCTTATTCCTGCAAAAAAAGTAAGGAATCTTTACTCGATACTTTCTAACAATAAGTAATAATAGCTAATGTGTTACTTTTTAAAATTAATAACGAATTATTTTTTACAAAAAGTATTGGTAACTCATTTTTATGAACTAACATTCCTAACCCTGAGTAATATTATGTTATCTATCATAGCTCAGTTACTATCTACGGCTGTGCGTGGAGCACAAAGTGCTTCGTCAGTAGCAGTAGAGTCAACTCGTCCTAAACGTTTGATTAATCCATCTCCAGTTAGACATGGATTTATACCCGAGGAGTGGTTTCAAGCTTTTTATCCAAAAACTGGTGCATCAGGTAAGTAATTAAATGGATAAAAATAACAAGATATCTGATTTAGACTAATCTAGATTTTTATATGGTACGTAAAATTTTTATAATTAGGAAACGAAAGATTTTTTTATATTTTTAAATATTTAAAATATTTTCTTAATGATAAAAATTACAGATTTTTATTTATATATGAGAGTAGTTTGAAAAGTCTGTGCAAAAATAAAATACTTAATTTTTTGGGATAAAACTTTTTTACTTTTCAATGTTTCCTTTTAGGCTTATACACTTCATTCAATGTTGTTTCAATTTGTTAATCCCTACAATAGGATTGATTCAACTGTGCAAAATAGGCATGCGTTTTTGCAATCACTTCCTAGTTTGAATAAAATCTCCTTCCCGCTAATCATTTCTTCAAATTAAGGAACAAGTAATAGTCCGAGGTAGCCAAATCTGGAGAATAGGGGGGGATGCAGAACGAGTTGGAATCTTAATTCCATCAATTTTGCAGCCACAACTACAGAGGAGTGAGCTAGTGTATTATTGTGATAGAAAAGAACTTCCTTGTGGGTCAATCGTGGACGTTTTTCTGCAGCTCGATTTTCAAACGGTCCAATAATGATGAATAATATGTACCTGCAATAGTTTTACTCTTTTTCATATAATTGATGAGGACTATTTCTTGCGAATCTCAAAAGACGGTTGCCATAATCTTCTCGGCCGAAGGAATAGTCTTCGTCTTCTTTACAGGTTCCCCGCTGGTAATTTTTGTTTGGACTGTTTTGTCTCTGAAGCATGTAGTGATGTATCCATGTTTCGTCCACAGTGATGAAATGACCTCTAAAGTCCTGTGGATTTCGCTGATACAGTTGCAAACAGTCCTTGGAACCTCATATGATTTCATTTTGGTCAACTGTGAGCAATCGCGGCATCCATCTTGTGGATAATTTTTTCATGTCCAAATATTGATGCAAAATATATGTATTCGTTCAATCGAAATATCCACAGCATTAGCAATCACCTTCATTTTTCTATTATCCAATTATCATATCATCGATTTCTTCAATGATTTCTGGAGTAGTGACTTCAACAGGATGTCCAGAACGTTCAGTGTCACTTGTGCTCATATAGTCACTTTGAAATGTTTGAAACCATTTATAAACTGTTCTAATCCATGCAAATTCATCATAATGTTTATCAAGCTTCTTTTTAGACTCCTGAGGCGATTTCTCTTTCATAAAGTAATGTTTGATCAACACACGAAATTCTTTTTCATTCTTTTTTTGGGAATCACTCGACTTCCTCGATTCGAACGCCAAATACAAAGAAATAGACCGATCTGGCTGAAATTTGGTGTATTTTTTCATGAGATGCTACTAACTAAAATAATACTGACTCATGATGCCATCTCTCTAACTACATAACTTTTTAAATTTTTCAAACCACTCTCGTAAAGATAAATGGTTTATGCTTTATATAAAATTTTCATTTATTATTATGAATTTATTAATTTCTGTCTAAAAGAAAGCTTTTATTTTCTAACTTACTTACGTATACGTACTACGTACTTTTTTTTAAAGAAGTATTGTTGAAATGTGTATTATGATATTTTAATGTCTTGAAAATAATTTATAAGTTTACAAAAGCTTTACAAATTTATAAGCTAAATATTAAGTTTTTAATTCTTTAATTAAGTTGTTTTCAAAAAGAAATCTTAAAAAAAACATCTGTTTTACACTTTTAACTTCTTTCTAAAAATTAATTTTTTGTTATATCGCATTATTCTATAATATATGAAGTGACAATATCAGTTGTGGTTTACTTGATGCTACAATGGTTTGAATCCTTTAATTGATAAATTAATAAAATTCTTTCTTCTAATTGGTCGATAAAATGCTTCGAAACATTTGTAACATCAAGTGGACTGCATCTATTTTCTTATTATCATTATTATTTTATTTTTAGGACCATACGTATTTGCTATAAGCCTGAGCACTTATCTAATTTCCAAAGAAATTTATATCCTGGAACATGAATTTTACAATGGAATATCTTTGTTCATAATATGTGTAGCGAGTGTAAAATTATTTGGTCCAAAACTTGCTGAAATATTGGATAAAGGAATCGATAAATATGATGATGAAATTAATGAGAGTAGAAATAGCGAAATAAAGCAGTATGAAGATCTAATTTTACATGAAGAGACTGAACAGTCGAATTTAGATGGACAAAAAATGATAATGAACATTAAAAAAGAAAACGTTAAAATGCAGCTGGAAGCAACTTACAGGGAACGCCTGCTGCAAGTCTATCAAGAGGTATAATTTTTATATATAGAATATAAAACAATAAAATAATTAAAAAGATATTTATCAAAGAATAATATAAATTTATTTGTGATTAATTATATGATAAGTATTCCAATGTTACACACTAAAGAATATAATTATTAATTTTAATATATCTGTTTTGTATCATATCTGAAAATTAAATATGGATTAATAAACTCAGTGGAATTGAAAGTTTCAGAGATTAGTAGTATTTAAGCAATTTTCTTGTATATACTTATTTTATTATTAAAAAATTTTTATTTAAAATCCTATATTTATTATGAAACTATTAAACAAATATATTTTAAATATTCTTTATATTATAGCACTGTTTTTGTATTAAATTTCTTCATAAAGAAAAAAATTAACAATTTAGAAATTTTTATTTGCTTACTGTTTAACAGGTGAAGAAGCGTCTTGACTATCAAATACAAATACAAAACCTTGAACGTCGAATTGCACAAAAGCATATGGTGCAATGGATTGTGAATGAAGTATTAAAGTCTATCACTCCCGAACAAGAAAAAGCGACTCTTCATCAATGTATCAAAGATCTTGAAGTTCTTGCTGCAAAAGCGTAAAAAGTTATGATTAAATTAGGTGGATGTGAAATAGAAATAAGATGGTATGATAAAGGACAATTGTGCCATCAAATATAGTACATTTCATGCAGCTTATTAAATAATTGTTTTCAAAAATTTAGAATAGTCAAAAAATTATGAATGAATAAACCATGTTGCAGTGGTAAATGTAAATCAGTTATTATATTAGAGAAAACTAAATTTTATCAGAAATATCAATCAGAAATATGAGATAGAATGAATTTATCGTCTTATGATAAATATTTACATAGGGTCAACCCCTTCAAAAGTCAATAACCTTAACATATATTGTTAAAGATATGTTTCAAAGTAACAATCAAGAAGTTTTAATTGTCGCTTGTTATTTATTAAAATGTTAACAAAAAATGTATTGAATACATCATCGTTTTTCGATATATGTGCATGTATTTTATGTATTAAATTAAATCTTCGCCTAAATGAATTTACTGTAAAAATAATGAAAATCTGAAAAGATTAGACATATCTCTATGTAGTATGTATCATGTATCAAAAGCAAAGCTATTGCTGCCAATAGTAAATAGTTCGTCCATATTTTTTTTAAATCAATGCACTTTAATATTTAATTCTTCGGTATTACATAATAGTTATTAATATGATTTTTTTCAATTACACATAGAAGTTATTAATGTGAGAAGGGAAGGAATTCCTGTGCCCGTATTCTGCCATAATGCATATTGATATTGCTGATAAAATATAAGATTTAAGATCTGTTTTTTTTAGCTAAAGTTCTTGCACGGTATCTTTGTTCAATATATATTCAATGAACAACAAGGATCATAAAAATGATACTCGAGTTGAGTTTCAGAATGCAACTCTGAAGGAGGCTTTGCTCCATTCCTCTCTGGAGCTTGATGACAGTGCTTATATGTGCTCAAATGAAAGGAGAGAATTTCCCATGTCAAGATAAAGCTCTAGAGTCTAGGCATACTAAAGTAGCAATCCTTTTAGTCGAAATGCCACTTTTTCTATTTGCTGTTTCGACCGGCATTTTTGACTTGGAAGCTGTAGTTCAATAAGCGCTCAATATTATTAATAATTTTTTAAAATATGATATTGTTATTAGGTCAAAAATGGAGAATCTTTGTGCTATTTTGATATACCTAGAACTTTAGGTCAAGATTGTGATTTTTGTGACTATTCATAAGGGCATGGTATACAAAAAATTTAGCGGTAAGACGTAAGCAGGAAAATCAACATGTTAGATTAGTTACTGCTTACTCTATAGCTTACAATCTTTATAGTGATTGATCCTTATACAGGGTGATCAAAACAATCCTGTCCTCTTTATAAAGAGTGTTTAAATTCTGAGATGATTTTTCCTTTATGAAAATTTTATCTACTTTTGAAGTTATTAAAAGATAAAGTTAGCTAATTATGGGCCATGTATAGAAGATAAACAGAGACGGCGCACTCACTGTTTGATGTGAGCGATTATGAGGGGCACTCATTACGATCAGTATGGCATTAAAAAATTGCTAAGCGCTAATTGATTAATTTTCTCTGCTGAACGCAGTCATCGGCACGGGATTGTTCTGAATCACCCTGTATACAGCGTTATAATGTTCATTAATCGAGCCATTCAGGTGTAGAAGAGTGCAGAAATTGCAGTTACGTCAGCCAATCAGATTCTGCTATCAACTTATGGTCTATTTCCTGCACTAGACTGCACTCTCTTTTTCACTTTCAACAAATATCAAACATATATCTATCTCACTTCAAGTTCTAAAAGTGTACACTAGTTCAGCCACAGAAAACAAACCTTTAGTAGATTCCCTAATTGGCTGTTCCTATACTAGTTCCTATACATAAAAAGGGACTCGATTAATGAACAACAGTAGGTCTGTTCGCGTTACTTGCACTTTTGGCACTCGACATCTTCGCTTTCTGTCTTTTTAAGGCAAAATGTATGTATTTATCTTATTTTAAGTGCAAAAATATTTGGGGATTTCATACAACGCGAACAGATCTAGGTATCTGGCGTATCTATCGCTTTGCAGGACTTGGAGAATTTCGCCCCTCTCTTAATGAAACCTCTTCGGAGAGATGTGGAACACACGGTCTGTACATACTTTCTACGTAAAGCGAAGCTGTATGAGTTTCTTCCATGCGAAGTTTTCAACTTTTAAACACTATATCTTCTATAATATTATAAATAATAATTAAGAAAAATGTGTGTTTTTAATATCCGTGTGATTTTTTTATAATAACTTCTTAATAAATTATGAACGGCTAAAACTTTGAATTATTACTCGGGAATATGTTCTTATAATATACACATAATATACACATACAAGGTCATTGACTTTTAAAGGGGTTGACCTTAAGTGAATGTTTACTCTCTTCGAAGCGCCATATATTCTTTTGAAGATTTTTCGAGATGAACATGATTTAGTAAATTGGGACGAAATGATCTAAAAATCATCTCAATTTATTAAATGTATTCGATGTATTACCAATTCTAATGACATCATATTCAGCACAAAAAATTTTCAGAGTATGTACTATTATATAGCATTTCAAAGAAAAAAAAAGTGTAATTATATACGACGTAATTATATAGAAATTCAAACAGCCATAATTTAATGAAAATAAGTCCATATGAACCATATGAAAAATTCATATGAAAGTTAAATTATACTTTTATATATCATAGATTTGATTTAGAAACAGTTTTATTTTGCTGTAAAAAATGTTAAAAATAATAAAAACGTTATTTTTTGTATATTTCATTTCAATTTGCTCAAAATCTTGATATGCTACATAAGTTCTATCAATAATCGTGCTTAATGTGAAAAAATTTTTCAGGATCTGTCATTTCGGAGAGAAAAAAGTGACTTTTTATCGAACAGTGCAAATAAAATACAATATTTTAGAATATAAATAATTAATAAATATATTACATGAGTATGTCAATTTTAAAAAATAAATTATTTATAGATACTCTGATATGTAAATTCTCAATCAAGTTCTTAATCAAGCAATCCTTGAAAAAAAAGTTTGGTTTATAATTGGTATATAATCTTAATTTCCCTTACAAAAATATTTCATCGTTTTTATCTGGCGGGATTAGTTTGAATGGGGAAAACGGGATCAATGAGTATGATCCATTCGGGTTCAATGAATATGATCCCGTTTTTAGGTCGCCAAGGAACTTTCCGTAAAAACGAATGATTAAAGCAGATTGCATACGAGTACATTTAAGTAGTAACATAGGGTGCGTTCCGTTTCACGCATGATGCGTATAATGTACTATTTTATCTTTCTTTAATATTCGATGAATAAGAAGGATAAAACAATACATCATGCGCACAATGTGTGAAACGGAACGCACCTCTTTAGCATGATGCAGTAATGTGTTGTTCCTATCTAGTTTCTATGTGTGAATCATTCAGCGAATCGAACGCATCGTATTGTTCAGCCAATAGTATTCGGGTACTCTCGGCCGTGTTCGGCTGCGCTCGGCCGGTGACGACGAGCATCGGGTGGCGCGCGCGAGTTACCCGGGGGCCGCCATTTTCCTCCAACAAGGGACAGCAGTCCGGAGCGTAGGTAGCGAGAATTTGTGTGCATTATTAGCGAATCGAATCGAGAGTAGTGAAACGTAAAACGCGAAAACTCTTTTCGTGTACGCTGCAAATCGTGTGCGATTCATATTCTACAGATTGTACAGAGACTGTAGTGTGCCCGATAGGATATTCGCGTGACTTTCGTACACCGTGCCGACCGCGGCGGTCACCCGGTAGACGGACGCCGTCGCCGTCGCACATTTCGGTTGAATTGACGAGCCGAGAACATATTTTTAAGGAAGACGTGGGGAAGACTATATACAAGAAAAGTGAACGGCAGGAGAGAAAGAGAGGAGATAACGCGTGACCATAAAGAAAGGAAAGAGACACAAGGAGCAAGGTGAAAAAGGAAAGAAAGAGAAATAAAGAGATAGAGACGTGTGGAAGCCGGAGTGTGAATAATTTGGTGATTGCAGTGTGATCGCGCGCAGTGAAAAATACTCAGCCATCAGCCAGTTTCAGGTGTTGCGACGCCAAGCGGGGTATCAAGGGAGAGCGAGTCGCCTCCGACAGGTTAGTGCAGTGTACACGCAATCATGGCTTCTTCCTGCATGCGCGCGCGCACCAGCCAAGACAGTTGGCGCGCCTCGCGGAGCCGCGTATACTTTAGTATAGTACGTATACGAGTTTCGAAATGTGTGCCTGTCGACTGTGGTATCGGCGTGGTTGCGTGCGTGCCCGAGAATTTCGCGCTTCTCTTGTGCGTGCATTTTCTTTGTGCCACATCGAGAGATGCGCGTGTTCTACTTTTTCTGCACCGCTTCCCACTGTCCTTGTGTATATTCTCTCTTCGATTCGTGTCATTTATTTTATGTAATTCGATCTATCTAGTAATGTTATTGTTTACTTTATTAATCGTATGCATTCGATTTTTCATTCCTACAAAATGAAACGCTACTGTGGCGTACTGTCTTCTTTAGTGTAATACTAAAACGATAATTAAGCTCTTGAATTAAAATTAACTTTAGGTATAATGAATAAGAGACAATGTGAAATAAGTGATTAATAAGTGATGATTAATAACGGTTGTCTATCTTTCGCGACAATAAATACGAAACTCTCCACTTATATATGTTTTAAATTTCAATTGTAAATATTGAATCATATTGAATGGTGAATAGTATTGGACGATTTTTAGCAATCATTTGGTACATGTACTAAAGTTATTATTGGTAGATGTTGATAGGATTGGAACTTATTCTGATAACTGTACAATTTTTGCGCTAAAACTATTGGTTTTTTTTCATATATACAAATTGATACTATTTAAAAATAATTTCTTTCTAAAATATTCTAACATGATGTGTGATAGAAGAGATATAGAGAGAATAAGATACAGAATTAAAAGCTAGCTAAGTATGCTCTATTATTAATGAACAAACATGCGAAATTATTCTGGTTTACAATTTGATTGCTATACCTGAATTGCACAGAAAATCGCCTATTAACGTATATTGATCATAAATTTGAAAATTCATAAGTCATAAGTAGAGAGATACTTGCAATGTATACGTATTATATACATGTATGCAAAATCTATTTTAAGTTTATAACTTCAGAAAGTGATTCTTTAACTGTTTAATATCCAAAGACCTTAGTAAACATAGTTTTAAAACTAGTTTTTGGGATATAGGAAGTTATAGAAATGTCTGAAAAAAAAAACTGTTTTCTTAAATATCTCAAATTATATCTGATATAAGTCTATAAATTTGAGTAATTGATCTATCTAAATGATTGATGTTATATATAATTTGAATTGTTTAAGAAAATTCGATTTTTTGAGAAATGAGATTTTTTTCTCTATTTTTTTACTTTTTAGTAGACATCACATTCGATATTTAGCTTTTGATTAAATACTTTGACATTTAATTGTTTTTTTATATTAAATACAAAAAAACAAAGATATACTTTCTTTCACGCACAATGTGCATGATGCATTATCTTTTATCCTTATTTAATATTTAAGTAGTAAGGAAAAATAATTTATCATGCATGTTATGTGTGAAACGAAATGGAATCCAAGTATACAAATATACAAGTATATATTCTTAATCATGCAGTCACAACAACTTACTCTTTGTGTCAAATCTGTCAAAACACGATCCATGCGATAGTTTTCTTGCAATACGAAGTAAACAAAGAGAAAGAATCGATAAGCATTATAGAAGCAATAATTAATTCGTTCAGTGTTCACCTTTTTTTTAAGAATAGATATATATACATAATTATGTTGTAATATAATCGTATAAATAAGTTATATAAATATAAATAGAAATCGTGCATGCGCGTGTGCATACGTGCGTGTTAAATTTGAATCATACGATTTCTTGAATGATTGCTTGCATGCACAGTGTAAGAATATAGACGTTTTCATTCGATCGTGTTTCATTAAAAAATCTTTTTAAAGTAAGGAATTCACATTATATTTTAGATGTATTAAGCGTAGCATCTCACATAAAAAGTCTCAACACTTTTCGTGTGTGAGGCATATTTATACTAATATTAGTAGAGACATGCGAGTTGCAGTGTTACGATGCATACACTATCATTTAAAAGTATTTGTCCAATTTGTCTTCCGTAATTAAGTGAAGAAGAGTAAATATTTCAATCTTCTTTTCAAATCTTTTATATATTAGACTTAATAATAATAATGTTTTGTATTCTACATATGGCATATCCAATAGAGATCATAACAATACTTAAGAGTATTCCTGGGACTATTTTGAAAAAAACTTAATATCAAAATATCGAAATTGTAATAATTTTTTAATTATAAGCATTTAAAGTTAGCGAATTATATTGCCTAAAGTTCGCGCATTCAAGTGTAGTACGATTCAAAATGACATCACATCTGAATGTATATCTGATAGTTACCCAGAAAAAATCAGCTTTCGGATTTGAAAATGTTTCACATGAAAGGAAATAAGCTATGAAATAATGCATTATGATAATTACAGAAATCATGCATACTAGCGTATCGTGCTCAATGCATGAATGTATTTTTATATCATGCATCGGAGTAGGCGTAGCAGCGTCCAAGTTAATCATTCAAGAAATTATACATCTTGTGATTTTATCTTTAAGCATTAATAATACAGGAAACATTGGCTAGAACATTATTTTTAAAAGTAATTAGTTATCATACTTGTTATTGATTCTCAAAAAAAACTAATTACTTTTATTTAAGAAGTAACACGCGATTCGTTACTTCAAACAATTTTTTTCGTAAAAAGTGGTCTTATTGGGATCACTTTTTACTTTTTAAAAACGAAAATAAGATGCTTGTCGATTTTAAAGAGATCTCTTAATTCTACATTGTACCAAATTGTAAAATTCAAGTGATACTATCTTTTTATATCAAATTAAAAAGTAGAATCCAAGTGATACTATTTTTATTATTTTCTTTACTCTAATGTATATATCATTTGTATGAAAAATAATATAAAAATATAATAAATATAAAAAATAAAAGATTTGTATGAAAAATATCAACAACTGGCGCAAGTTATATTCCATAAAATTTTATGTTGCATTATGCATTTATATAAAAAATTAAATGATCAAGATACGTATAAGATTGTTAAAAAAGATTCTAATAGTAGTTTTCTTTCTAAAAAACTGAGAGAACTACTCATTAAATAGAAGAAAAAAATAAATTTATCTCCTCAAACATATAACAGACTTTATAACATAATGTGACAGTTATTTAGTATTTAATACTCTGTATAATATTATCATTATCGGGGGTTTATAGTCTTCCAAAAATTCATTAGCCGGATGTTCCGCTTAGGATTATCTCGTCTGTAGACCATTATATTCAATTGCAGTCCTTTTACATAAAATTATTTATACGAGAATAACCAAATCGTTTAGTTATGTGAAAAAGTTTCCAATTCGTTATTATCTTGCACATATCTCATTATATATTTGAGAAATAGATTTATAAAGTTATATATTTAATAAAGATTTAAAAAAAAGTAAACTAGTAGAAAATGATGAGATAAAAATAATCAATTTACCTTTTTTGTTCTTCACTTTTTCACTTTTATTAAAGCTACATATTATATCGCGGACATTTGCCATGTGGATTGCGATTCACACAATTTTGGGAGGAAAGTTCTGCTTTGTAGTATTTATATTTGGGCATTTGTGAAATAGCTAATTAACTTTTTCATTAGGATGAAAATGCTGGAAGGCTTTATCTCGTTCAAACTTATGTATATGTATTTAGTGTGTGCACACATAAAATGATAAACTTCAACCATCCACTCACACACACACACACACACACACACACACACACACACACACACACACACACACACACACACACACACACACACACACACACTACACACACACACACACACACACTACTACACACTACTACTACTACACTACTAACTACTACTACTACTACTAACTACTACTACTACTACTACACTAACTACACT
>NW_012130111.1:1262754-1266149 GCF_000143395.1 Atta cephalotes | reverse complement strand
CACACACACACACACACACACACACACACACACACACACACACACACACACACACACACACACACACACACACACACACCTAACTAATATTTTGCAAAATTTTAGTTTGAAATCGTTTTTGAGTTGTATTTCAATAATATTAAGTGAAATTATCCATCATATTTTTTCCAATGTAAAATTTTTATGGTAGCTGTATTTATTTCTTGCAAATTTCTTTTAAATGAAATTTATACGGAAAAGTTAAACAATAAATTGTAAAAATTAAATAAGAATTTTGTTTTCTTAGATCGGTTTGAATTAAATTAAATACATGCAGTTACGCAATTATTCATTGTATAATATTGCTGATATATATATATATATATATATATATGCATTTTATTATGTATTACAATTTCTTATAAAAGAAAAAGTAACTGAAGTAATCGTTGTAAGAAATATAAGTTAAGCTAAAAATAGGAAGTACAGGTTACAGTGTCGCTGAATAAGCAACCGACCGACTGAGCAGTCGTATCGCCTGCTCTTCACAAGCAAGCGTTCAGCAAATTACGTAAGATCAGAAACGAGAGCTCATTTAAATGCCGGCTTACTGATGACAACAAATAGTACACCTCTCTCCATGAGTATTTTTTCCGCGGGAAGAATGCTCATTTTTGCGAAATTGAATCGTGCAGAATTTGAAATCTAGCTCAAACCTTGTTTTAAAATAATTATACTGTCGAGATAAAAATGATGTATAGTAATAATAAATAATATTTCTTGTAAAATAAAAATGTAAAATAAAAAATGTAACAAAACAATAATAATAAGTAATGATATTAGTAGAGTTATGAATATATACTGAGAAAAAATATACTAAATTTTAATAAATATTTAATAAATATTTAATAAATATTTATTTGAATAGTGTCAATTAAACGTTTATTTACAGTAAGTAAATAGAAATGATAATTAAATCAAATCTTGTACTAAATAAATATATCTTTATATTTAGTAAATATTTAGTTGGTGCTAATGATTTATTATTAAAATTTAGTATATTTTTTTCAGTGTATTGTAATATATATATATATATGTATATATATATATATAATAATAAAAATTAAAAGCAAATTATGTAAAAGTGACAATTTAATATTAACATATATATATAAAAATGTAAAAAGCTAATTAACAACTTTTAATAAAAATATTTAATTATACAATATTTAATTATACAAATTTAATAAAAACTAATTGTTAAGTGTAACAAATTAAAGAAGTTACACAAGAAAGTCAAATTATTCTTTCATACACATGTTTAGATATTTTCTGAGATTTATTTGTAAAAAATGATTTAACTGCTGAATAAAATAAATTTATAAATATTAATTTGTAATTAATGATGAATTGGGGAGTAAATGATTCTAAAATTAAAAAAAATTAATTTTATGTTAATATTTCATAATTGTAAAAAAGTAATTATAAAAAATTAATTTTATAACTAAAAAATTGTAATTGTAAAAATTAATATTGTAATATGTGAGATTGTAGAATCAATAATAAATAATTTCTATGTATTGTAATAATTTGTATCATGTGATACGATATGCATCACGTTGTATGCTTCTTTTCGTGACATCTTACACGTATGCATTAACACGCACTGTTTTAACTTCGAGTTTATTACAAGCAATTACAATGAGCAGAGAGTAGGCATTATCATCGCAATTGCGAGTTAATTTTGGAACACGATAGCGCAAGTGTCGTTTTCCCAGTAAATGCCGAAATATTTTGCTTTCCCTTTTTTATAATCTATTTTATTATTATTATGTTTTTATTTATTTTCTGACGTTTTATGTTCTTTTCAAAATCAATATTATATTTTTTTCGCAGTTTGGATGTATAAGTAATCGTATATATTATAAAAAAATAGAAATAAAATATCTTCTTAGAAAAATTCTTAGAAAACAATGAATAGAAATATTCAAAAATGTTTACATAAAGAATTGATAGTAATACCTATATGCTGTACTAACTGAGTAGCAATTACTAACTTTTTCTTTAGAGTGAAAATATGAAAAGTGAAAATTGATTTATATATAGTATGTATGTATATGTACACACATACATACAAAATATTTTCACTTTTCACATTTTCAACAAACAAAAGTTACATGATTGCTACCCTGGTACAAGCGTCTATTAAGATGGACAAGAAATCATTTTGGTTGATTACTGACTATTATTCCAATAGAATGATTTCTAATGATTCATCAATAATGAAAATATTGATGAAGTTTGAAAATAATTGACAATTGGCGAGATAACACTGATAATTTACATAATGCATAACAAAATCGTCTTCAGTTTTGAACTTGCCTGCCATATAATGTAGTATAACTACATGTTGTGAATAGAGTTCTTTTTTTGACACATGCGCAATAAATGCAGTATCAGTAATGTACCTAATATGAGTGAAAAGGTGAGACGTTGGTCACTCATAAGCAATCATACATAAAAATTTTTTAATTTTATTGTGAGTGTCGAGTTTGTTTTGTAATATCTAATGTTTTATTGTATACAAGACAAAATAATTTATTTTTTATAGAATGACATGTTAGTCATTCTTTGAAAATGTTATTTAGCCATGGATGTTGAAATTCTGTAATTCAATGTTTTTTAGCTCTTTCACTTATAGAATATATCATACAAAAATAGTTATTAAAATGTTATTACTTCGTATGTAACCTAAGATCTCCTGAAGATTCGCGCCAAGACGTTCGCGCCTATAACATCTCATGTATACATCTCTGTCCAACTTCTGTTTTAACCACGCATGCGCCAAAAAGGGAGCTTGATTCACAACACTGATACAACGAGATCTAATATTAGATTTCCTTAATCTAAAAACATCACAAAACTCATGAAGATTTAGAGAATGCTATCACAGGCCATTGAGGCATAAATTGTTTTGTCGTGTATAATAGTACATTGAATATTCCGCGCAATAATATTGAGAAATAATATTAAACAATGATATCTTAAGATGAAATTATAACTATTTCATTTTTGTTTCATTAAATTTTCCATTTTTTCAAAATTAGTTAGCAAGAATTTTTAAAAATATATGAAAAATTTAATATAGAAAAATAAATACATATAAAATGTTAAAATGCTATATAAAATGTAAATAATAAAAAATAACTTATAAAGAAAACATTTTATTTTAATATAATGTTCTGATTTTTTTAATGGCATATAATACACATTTTATTTTTATTTAGTTTATGCTTATACTAGTAGATTACTCTCTCTCTCTCTCTCTCTCTACTNTCTCTACTACTCTACTACGTACGTACGTACTTACTTACTTACTTACGTACTACTACTTACTAACTAACTACTACTACTAC
>NW_012130111.1:1224668-1262734 GCF_000143395.1 Atta cephalotes | reverse complement strand
AATACTTAATTTATTATTATATTCTTTTATTTTAATTTAGTTATATAATACTAACATTTATTTTTATTTTAGTTTTATTTAGTCTACTTACTACGTAGTATACTACTCTCTCTCTCTCTCTCTCTCTCTCTCTCTCTCTCTCTCTCAATTGAATACAATTCTATGTGCACGTTTATATATATAATAGATATAATAGATATAATATTTCTTTGAATGATAGTTATATCAGAACAAGATCTCGAAATGTATCTACTTTTGTTAACAAACCAGAGATAAGATCAGTGAATATAATCGAAGATATAATCTAATTTTGTTAAGAAGATATTTTTCTTCTTTAGTGATAGACATGGGCGATATGTATACATCTATCCACTATCCTATATATGCACTGAAAAGGCAACTCATTCAAATTATAGTGTTGGTTTCTCGACGCTCGGATCCATTGCACGTTATTCATGCACAAGCTGAACTTACTAACTTGCAAATCTCAATATCACAGACAATTCAAACATTATTCAACGAGTATTTCGATGTCCCTCTAATAATGATATTCTTCTCTCTCTCTCTCTCTCTCTCTCTCTTTCTGCCTCTCTTTCTCCCTTTCTTCTCTCTTGTTCTTCGAGAGAAAATAGCTAAGACACTCTGCAAAAATCTCACAAATTCATCGTGATGCACTCTGTGAATGACGTAGGGAAGACCGGGGCCAATTGTCGTATGAGGCTGATTGTCAAAATGCTTAGATAATTCAATCAGTATATGGCAAAAAAATCGCTTTTTTTTTACTGTAGATTGATGATATAATGATTTATTGTAAAATGATTTGCATCAAAAGTATTATATATATATTGGGTTGTCCGGAAAGTTCGTGCCGATGTTGAAGGAAAATTGAAACGCAGAAGATTTAAATTTTAGTATACATTTATTAAATTATATAGGTTAGTTGGCACGAACTTTCCGGACAATCCAATATTTTATGCCATATATTGATTGAGTTATATCTAAGCATTTTGACAATCAGCCTCGTATGATAACTGGTCCCAGTCTCCTCTATATCATTCATCGAATGCATCGCATGATAAATTTAAGATCTTTGGAGGATATAGTAGAAGAAATAATAATAATAGAAGAAGAATGTATAATAATAAAACACTTTAATAATCTTTAGAAGATTCGTTTTATACAACGAAGTTTTTATTTGTAGAAGTTGTATTTGAAATAGCTGAGAAAAAGTTAAATAAAGAGATTCATTCATTCATTCTATTCATTCTATTCTCTCTCTCTCTCTCTCTCTCTCTCTCTCTCTATAACGACATAAGGCTCGTTATTTTGCATCTGAATTTTGCTCTCCCTATATTCATTATTTTTTTACCGAGCAATTATGACGCGCGAGATTAAATCGGAAGGATGAGGGTACGATGTACGGGAGGAAGGGTGAGTTAAGAATGGAAACGTTGCGGCCTACAACTTGCGGGACTAAGGAGAGGAGAGAAAAAAATGTTTCCGTCTCGCGAGTATGAGTACGCACGAGAGTAATTCTCGGAGTGAAAGAACCAAACCGCGCCATATCGCGGTTATTATCGATCTTGGGGCATCGTTACATTTCGCGTTCGGCCGTGTGCTTACGGGACTTGTACAAGTACGATAGCGACGGTTGCAATGGTGAACGAGGCACGGATACCGCCGCCGCTGATGCCGCCAGCCGCGTTACATCGATTGTCCCCGTAATATCGAGCAATATGAATCTTCGATGTAATAATGTATATCTAATCGGCCGATACCTCACGCATCATAAATTTCTCGGTTACTAAGTAGACATTTCTCAAGGCAATATACCATTTCTATATATTAATATATATCGCGACCATATATTACATTAATTTTATCGCTGTATTGTTAGTACAGTTGCATTAATGATCTGATGCATTATCTAATGCATTTGTATTAATAAGAATATTTCATACACGACTTGTACATCTTTTTCTTACTCCTGTTAAGTTAGCCCCCTCACAAGCGATAAATGAATTCTAACACATACCAAAATTAGGTGCTAATTAGGTTTTTTAATATTATTTAAGGATATCTAAAAAAAGTCGCCGTATTAAGTGCTCGTTCCATTTGGTAGAAATTCGAGCTCGAACATAGATCGCGCGATCAACTTATAAGAGATAAGTTGCTTTAAAAAGTTAATTAAGTTAATAAGAATAAATATATATGCGATAGCAAATACAATAAACTGTACTACTATTATATTATAATAATAACAGTGTGCACATAACAACACGTTAAGTACACGTTACCATTATAATGATTTTTACGAATTGTCAGAACGTTTTCCTACTCATTTTTGCGCATCAATTGAATTTTAAAAGAAAAATTGATAGATATTTACTAATCAAAGTTATTTTGTCGAACTAACTATCTTTGATTTCATCAAAGAATTTTTTTGTTTTTTCAATAAAGGACATCAGGAACCTCCTGGCTTTGTTGTCTACTGACTAGCGACGTTGATCACCGCGTTTGCAAATTTCTGTCAACGGAACGAGCATCTAATTCGACGACTAAATATCCTTAAATAATATTAAAAAACAAACATTTTAATATCAAAATTTATCCGAGTACCTAATTTTCTAAAGTAACTTCTCTCTTGTGAGTTGACCGCGTGATTTATGTTTGAGATCGAATTTCTGCCCAACGGAACGAGCACCTTAATATAGGCGTACAATTGTATCACATAATTAACCCTTTTTATTATAGTATATCTGGTTTTCTTTTTCCAATTCTTTTCCATTACTTGTAATCTTTTTTTATTAATAAAGATACATATTTGTTTGGTAATTTTCTTTAATGTCTGAAAAAAAAGTTATTTATAATATATTCATTTTTATGAAAGTTTTAAGCAAATTGAATTGAGATGGATATGCCATATCCAAGTTGTTGTTCTTGCATGTGGTGTTTAAGAGTAAGGTAAATACTTCGATTGGGCACATAACGATGCAGAGTTAAGATTATTTATTTTTACAAGAATTCTCGATGTGAAGTAATTTAATTCCATAAACGATTAAAACATTATTAACATGCTAATAAAAAATGTTTTAATTAATTATTTTAAAAATATAAAAAACTTGTAAACCATTTGAACTATCCGAACAACCTAAAATACTTGTCCCGAAATTTTTTTGATCCAATATTTAGATAGATGCAAATAAAATGAAGCAATTTTTAAAAATTCTTTAATACTTTTTATTTTCTTCAGTTTATTACAAATTTCAAATTTCACATTTAATAAGAATACAACCGTTTATTTTTAATTATGAAATTGTTTATATGTATACTGTTTTAATTATTATATTAAAACTTCAACTTGTTAATGAAACTATATATATTTAATTATAATATTGGAAAAATAATAAGACAAATCTTTCTTATAATATGGCTGTTTTAAAAGTACAGAAATTTTAAGTATTTTTTAATTGCTTTGTTAAGTATTTTTTTCTTCCAACAATTTCTTTGTTCGTTTTTTCTTTTCTTTAACAATTTTTTTTGCAGATTGCCTCTTAATTTTTTCTTATTATGCAACTTTTCTTCTTTCTTGTTTTTCTATTTTTTATTCTTTTCTGCTTTGTATAAGTAATAAGTTGTTTCGCTTATCGGAGGTAACCACACTAGGTTTTTTCAATATTCTTTTTTTTATGTCAATTATTTTTTCTAGCCATAATAAAGTCTTTTTAAATAACGAAGAAACATTTTTTTTTAAGTTATTTTCTTTTAGATTTATTAAAATAAATATTTAAAAAATATTTTTAATGATATTATATAAAATAACAATAATCTTTGTTCAGATTTAGATTATTGAGATTTCTTATTAATTGTTGTCAGATCGGAGAATTATTATCAGCCTATACAAAGTTAGCCTTTCATTTTTAGAATTAACGTTCTTTAAGAATTGTGTTGAATTATGCTAGGTTTATGCTGTATTATGGCCCGAATATTAATATCGAATAGTAATATAAAAATATGTTAAAAAGTGAAAAATCGATTTTTTTGGTCAGCCTCTTATTTTATTTTTTTCAATTTTTTAAATTGTGGGGATTGTAGGAATTGTGTTAACATTGTGCTAAAGTATTACTTTTAAATAATGATAATAACAGACAAAATGACAAAATTATGACAAAATAATTTTTGACAAATCTCAATGAAACTAATATTTATATTCGAATAAGTTATTCAAATGGCATATAACTGTACATCTCAGTTACACTAATCGAGCACAACTTTCAGACTCCTCGGCAATGATATTAAGAGCACTTTATTCTTGCTCGCGACTCTTCGCGATTATTTATCTATTCAACGGTTAAGAAACGTATGTTTTATTTTTATTATAATATATACACATATAACTCCGTATTTTATTTCATGAAAGAAGAAAATCATGTATATAGATGCTTGTATTGAAAAATATTTATTATTAGCGATTTTTTATTATTAGCAGATTTACTTATTTTATCGATAGATATTGGTTAGTAAGACTGAATTCAAAATTGCCGAAATTCAAAATCAATTGGAAAGAATTGAAAGTTCAAGATTCAAGGAATTGAAAGTTTTCTTTGACACGCAAATAAAAATGAACAAATGGACAAGAATAATGGTAGTTGGAAAAATAGAAGTGAAGATAGAAGAGAAAAAAAGAGAAGTTAAGATTATGTCATAACATAGTATAGTAGTATGGTCGAATAGTTGAGTCAGGTCAGTTTGCTAGCTTACGTAAAAGAGACTAAATATCGTGGCAAAGGAGATAGATGTGGGGAACAGGAAATGTTATATGATATAGAAAGAGAAAACAATGGTGGGGATTAGAGGAGAGAGAAAGAGAGATGGCGTCGAGACAAGGCAGCTAGATGGTGAAGAAGAAGTGGGAGCACCTGTTACAACGTTCAAGCATTTCTCCCTTCTCCGATATATTTTCTCTCTTTCTGTATGTTGTCTCTCAATCCGATGGGTCACCATTTCACACAGCTATATTTGAAGTTTTTATATATCGATCATCGATAAATTTCTTATCGAAAATTGAAATAATTTTTTCTGTACAAAACAACGTAATTGTGAAAATAGTTTCGTAATGAATATATATGGGGTGACGAAAAAGGGCCAGACTAATGAAATATCTTGAAAACAAGAAATTTGGGAAAATAATGTTCCGTACAAAAGATATAGAGCCTCAATAAATCATGCATCAAACAGTGACATCCATTTGATCTTGAGCGTAAATAGAATAAAAGTAAGGAATAAAATTATTAATGTGGAAAATACAGGGGCTTATTTTTTAAATAAAGTACTTGACATAATTTTTTTTAAGCATTTGATAATTTTTTCAAATAATAATATGATTCTTTTAATTATTTTGGATATGAAAGTATTATAATATATTAGAGTTACTCCAAAAAATCAATAATTTACGAAATATTTTGTACAAGATAGTTTATTTTAGCATATTTTGATATGAAATATAAATCTCGTAAACTATACATTTTTCAATTATTGTACCTTGATATTTTTATATACAGAATAATAAGATGAATTATGCAATTTGCATTTTATTCTTTTTTTTTTAAAGCAACAATGTGTTTTCTTTACATCAATGGATTCCTTTTTCTGTTCATAAAAATATTCAAGTACTTATAATTATCAAGAAATTAATACTTTACAATATATATTATTATATTTTATGCCAAAATTTGCCAGAAGTATAAAGTATCTCTATAAATTATTCAATTTTTTATTTCTCTACTATAATAATTTTATATACAAAATAAGAATTGTATTATGTAAAAAATTACATAATTTTATTTTAAAAAAATGGTGACCTTCTCATTTTGGGACCTCCATTTAGAAAAAAAAACGTGACTGAAATAAGTATGTCCCTCTCGAAACTGTTCCACTTTCACCTGAAATATAATAAAATATTCTGTATATTTATAGCATTGAGAATTATTGTTAAAGCAACAACAGATTTTCCATATAATAGGTTTCATGAGTAAAATATAAAATGTGAATAACATTGCACATTATTAATTTTTAATTTTAAAAAGAGTGAAAAGTTGGAGAAAGAAGGTAATCCCCAGGATTCAATGGTCTTAATTATCAAAGAATGAGAGAGGAGAGGGAGGGATGAGAGCGAGAGAGAAGAGGAAGGATAAAGAGAGTTGGGGGGGAGCGAGCGAGCGCGATCGGAATTATGGGTAATTGATTATAGCAGCGTTATGTTTGTGTAGCCGAGTAAGGGCCATCGCACGAACGTAGTCGTAGTGCCTTATGCCATTTTACGTCAGAGCATTACGTTACTTCACATGTAGGCATTTGTAAGGCTTAACGTAAGCAATACACAAAAAATACATAACATAGGCTCCTTATCACTCTACGTTATATTTTTTTTTTGTTCATTACTTATGTTGTGTCTTGACGGAATGATTATGAATTATATAAAACGGCATAAGGTGTTACGGTAATATTTGTTCGATAACCCTAAGAAAAGAAACAAAATAAATATTCGATTTCGTTGATGCAAAAAAGAAAGTACTTTAGGTGGCAAGGATGGCCAGTTTGAAAACAATAATATTGAAGTTGCGCAAAATTAAAACATCATTACGTACAAATTAATTTGTACAAAAGTATAAATTTTAATTCTAAAAAAATGTTTATGATTTTCATAATTTTTTATAAATAATACATGTTACAAATGTTTCTGATTATAATGTCGAAATATTAAAAAAAGTAAATGTTAATTAAAAAATAAGCTTATAAGAATAAAAAATTATTGGAAACTATAGGAAAATAAAAGTAAATAATAAATGAAAATTATTATTTTTGATATTTTAGAAAGTGAATTAAATTTGTAAGAAACATAATAAATGTTGTTGATTAAGAAAATTGATTATATTATCAGAATTGAAAACAGATATATAGCAGCTCAAAAGTTCCGACAAAGTTTGCTATTTCTCGCGCATATCGTGTCATGCAGAAATAATTCCTGTGTAATATACATTTTACTAATTTAAATAATCGAGTTCTTTTTTGTTCTTTTGAATTATGTGCTTATTATATTAAGCTTACTATATTAAAATTATAACATTATTATACAATGTTAATTATACGTGCAAAATTTTATTATTTTTGCTCTTATTTGTTTTTCAAACCAATTAATACTTTCCAATAACATAATTTCTCTCTCTCTCTCTCTCTCTCTCATACTCAATTGGAGATACAACAAATCTTATTATGAAAATTGTATGATTGTGCAGATTGTGCATTATAAGTAATTTAAATTGGAAATTTTTGCAAATTTATATTTAAATATTATCAAACGGTTGGTTATTATTATGTTTCTTAATATTTATTAAATGTTGCACTACTACGCTAAATTAATAGCTAGAGTTTTTCTAACGAATATTTACGAACATGTGTAACTATCAGTTACACTTATTTTAAAAAAAATGGAACATAAGAAGTTTTTGCTGTCCTATAATATTTAGTCTAAAACTTTAATAATTTATAACGATACCATCGCAGTATCTCCATCGGCAATCTTCATACATCTCATGAAGATAATACAATAAAATATTATAATTTTAATGTATTGCATCTTATAATCCTCTGTTTCGAAAGCGAGGCGCTATAGAGATCGATGATCGATGATGAGCGAATAATTCGTAAAGAAAGTCGGATATAATGGCGCAAATTACAAAATATTACATTTTATGAAACCCATCGGTAACCTTCATCATGATCATTGATTGTTTAGTAAGTTACATTAGAAGTAGATTTCACTGATTGTGTGGAATCTATTAGGAATTATAATAAAAGAAGAAAAGTTCTCATTTTTGAAGAGATCTTCACATATATAATATAGATATTCAAGAAATAACGAATTTCAGCTTTTCTACTAATCTCTCATCTCAATCTTATAAACTCTTAAATATATTTCTATTAACACCAACATAATATTTTATTTTCGTTACTTCTCTATAAAGATCTTTCTATCAAAAATGTCTATTTGATCATTCAAAGTATCTTTCAACAATGAAATTGCATTGAAATTTATACTTCTTTATAATATATCTTGTAATTTCTTTCGTCATAAAACAAGAAGAAACATCGTAAGAAAGTTTCATTCATAATGAAGTGAATCGTCCAAATTAAAGTTCTATGTATATAGCATCATACTAAGAGAAAATATTCAAGAATCTTGTGTATGAAGCGTAGGTCTTTCGGATCAGTTTAGCATGATCCATCCTTCTTTCCATAATCGTCATCGTCGTTGCTACCGTCGTCGTTGTCACTGTGGCGATGCAGTTGGTTCGAAGGTGAAGTACACTGAGGATAATGGGAGTAGTACATCGCCATTGTAAACAGACTCGAAGAGGCAAGCAAGCGGTGCGGTAGCGAGCGACTATCTGGGATTTAGTTCGGCGAAAAGGGAAGGGAGAATGTAATGCTCGGTGAAGTTGTGGCGGGACGAGGGTAGAGACGCTGACGAGAGCGAGATGAGGCGAGTTGTGATGGTGATGGCACGGAGGAGGGACGTGTCGCGTTGAACGGTGGAAGGGGGAAGTTGCCGAGACATCGATCGGGTCTCGCGGCCATTGCTTGTGCCACACTCTTCCTCCCCTCTCCTTTACCTTATTCTCTCATTCCATCTCTCTCTCTCTCTCGCTTCGCTCTTTTGACGGCGCTGCTACTCTACTAGGAGTCAAGATGCCGTATCTCTCGGCGCACTGTGAGACCAGGAGGAAACTCTTCGTGAAACTACTCAGGCCAGCCACTCGCGCGCTTTACGCACTTGTATTAACCCGTCGTGACTATGTATGCGCGCGCGCGCGTGTCTCATGGATGTATCATGTATACAGGGTGTCTGAAAATTATCAAATATTGAAAAAGAAGAAAATAAAGAATAGATTTAAAGAAGGCGCGTTTATACATAGACTACGCAGGGAAGAAATAAATTTTACATAAAAACATCTATTTATATTAAACTCTCTCAACTCTAAAACTCCAGACAAATCTCTTCAATGATTTTAGAATGCGTCCAATACAAATATCTGTTTTCCACAAAGAATAGTATTACTAAAGTCTGCGACACACGATGCTTTTTCCTGTAGTTGTAGGATAGCTTGCATGTATTGTGCTCGCGATCTTACTAGCTATGTTGGAAATTGTGCAGTCTGGTAGCTACGCTGTTGGCTGATCTGTTGAATTTCCGTGATAAGTCAGGCGTTATTTTTGTTGTATTGTTTTGTGCTGGTTCAATATGAGAACCAATCGGGATGCAATCTTAGGTTATGTGATTGAAGTATTCTCTTCGCAATAATTAAAAACAATGCAATTGTACTTTTACAATGTACCATCGATCTGTTTCGTGTTTACTTATTCGAATACTTTTAAATGCCTTTTGTTAAATAAATTCAAGCTGCTTAGTCAGTACGGAAACTCGCATTGTTTGAAGTCAAACTAGTAACATGGTCAGCAGTACTACCAGTATGGCACCGTTGCCATACAATAGTAAGCATGTAAATCCACCTAACAATACTGCAAGAAAAAGCATCGTGCGCCGCAAGCTTAAGAGAAGTAAAGAGTTTCTAGAAAATATTCTTTTAATATGAATATTTAGATGTTCTGAAAATCATTAAAAAGATTGTCTTAATCATTTTCTCTCAATGTTTTTCAATATAACGAAAATTTGTTTTCAAATTAATTGAAGTTGTAGCGAAAAAAGAACATTCCTTATACTATCCCTTTATACATATTATATCTTTGCCTTATATTTAAATATAAGTTTAATATTAAAGAATTATCTAATTGAAAAAATCTGACATAATTACCTTAATTTTTGTACAAAATTGAAATTATTATGATATGTATCTCTCATTTATTTTCATCTTCGTTCCTAATTATGGGAATTCACATTCAAAGAATTATTTTATCAAAATGTTGATAAAAAATCTCACAATATTGCGCCTTTTATTTTATTTTATGTAGTTATTTACTTATCAGAAATAAATTCTGCCGCATTCATCTATAATTAGAGGAGAGGATTTGGGATCCAACAAAAAATACTAATCAAATCTTTAAAAGATTGAATTCATAGTGAAATTAAATAAGGTGACTCATTCCTACGGATACACAAGTTGAAAGTAGTAGAGTAGTAGTAGAATCTGTCATTCAATCAAGTTTTGAGTTCATTTGCAGAAATACTGCAAATGAACTCAATTTCTGATTGGTCGAGCTCTTAGATCACTAGACCTTTGCCATTATGTGGAATAGATCATCTTATCTAAATTCATCACGGTTGAATCTATCAATTATTCTAGTTAAAATATCGAGTTAGTTCTCAAACTTATTAAAAAAAAGCTGTACAGTGTTTAGCATCATTTGAAAGTCTGATCTCAAGAAATTGTTTTGCCACATTTGATAAAAGTACAAAAATTTATCTATATCGAATCCAATCATAATTAAAGTATTCTATTCATTCACCAAAATGTAATCTTATATGTGTCTTGTTGATGCAATCAAAACATTTTTCTTGGTGTGATATCAAACAAATAATCCTAAAGAAATTAATAACTCTAAGAAATTCTTGCATTAGCTTGAAACTCATAATCAGTGAGTTAGTCGATTAGTTTAAGAGCTTACTGCTGAGTACTATTGCGTGTATCTACATCGATCCGTGAACTCGTTTACTTGCTTGCGAGAGTAGGCAGGAAAGGAAGACATAGGAAAAACAGTTTGCGTCTCGTCACGTGCGTCGCATGTGTCGATGCGTGCAAAAGAGAAATGCAGCTTCAAGGCCGACAAATTGCATTTGCAGAATTTAATAAATCTACAATGGTTTGCATTAGGCCGTTGCTATAATTCGCTTACACTATGATTCTTCGTCAGATAATAATCTTTTGATAGATATAATCTCAATTCTTTAGAATTATTATTCTTATCGAGTATTATTCTTAACGTATTATTCTTTAAATGTGCCATTCATCTCACAGATTACTATTTTTTTATAGAAAAAATGAAGCGATTTTCAAATAATTTTAATAGCTTTGACGCCGTTAATATAATTAATACATAATATATAATTTTAAATATACTTAATAGGATATTTTTGTTCATTTTTAAGATTATGTATTGGAAGTCGTAGCTTATGAACGATTGAGATATATCTTAACTTCTTCTTTCTTTTACATGATACACCGGAAGTCATATGAACACGAAGAAGAAAGTAATCCCAAAACACACTTCTTTAGACAATCCGGAATGTTGAAGAGAAACCGCTTGTCGTTTATGAGAGAAAAGGAGAGATGAGGCGAGAGTAAAGCAGGAACAACGAGAAGGAGGAGGAGAAAGGAGCGTTAGAGAGAAGTAGCGAAGTTTCGCTTTAGGAGCGGAGAACTTAACTCAGTTAACTTTGCTGCCGAACCAAACTTTCCGCCAACTTTAAGTAGTCGCCTCTCCTTCCTCCTCTACCATTCTTCTCTTAGCTTCGTTCAGAGACGGAAGGTATGGTGAACGGAGAGCAACAACCCTTCCACAATCCCTCCCTTTCGTGAGAACGAGAATGGCCAAACTACCGCCACTGATACTCATCGTCATAATTGGACTTTCTTATTCCCTGCTTGTTATTCTTTCTCTTTCTTTTTCGTATCAAAATTTTTTTGACATATGAAAAATCGTATTCGAAACAATTATGATATGATGCTATTATTATATTGGATGCTCTTGATATATACTTCATGACAAATTTAAAATTGACGATTTGGAACTGACATTATTTTTCTTTTCGTGTTATTAAGTTTCGTGTTATTTTGTTTTATTTTTAGTTTTGTATTTTATATTTTTATTCTAGATTTTATTCTTTATTTATAGAGAAGTGAGAAAAGATTTCTCCCTCTTTCTTCCTTCTTTGTCTCTCTCTTCTTCTTTCCCTCCTCTCTCTTTTTTTCTTTCTCCCTTCATTCTATTTCTTAAAGCAGTTTTTTTCCAAATTTTAATTCCAGCAAATTAATTGAAAATATTGAATTCATGATATATTGTAGTTCCTGCATCCCGATAAAAAATCTTAGTAAAACACTTCTGATTAGTTTCTGAGTAAAAAGTATTTCAAAGTCCCTTATGAGATTCATTCGTATGATTTGTCTACTTGAAAGCGAAGTCATTTAAATATATAAATCACTAACAAAAACCCAATTACTTCTCTCTTTTTTTTTCTCTCTTTCTCTCTTTCTGTGAGAACGGCAAATTTTGAAATAAACTTTATAGTGGCTAGTGATTGTAGAGGATGGGGAGAATTCGACAGGACGGAGCTTTCCCTCCTTTCCCTACGAGTTCTTTGCCAAGTAAAGTTGCTCTCAGGTTAGACAATAATTGGATAACTTCGCCCTCATAGTGCCTCATGCCATTCGTAACTCCACTCGTTCTCCTCTATTCCCACCTCCACTTCTGTGCGTCTCATCTCTTCCTTACCCTAAACACTAATCTGTCCCTCTTTATCCTATATTGAAAGGAATAAAAATGAAGAAAATAGGAGTAGTCCCTGATTCTGACCTTGATGTATGTTGTCATGAATGACTCTCAAGAGATTTTAGTTGTCGCTCGTCCATTAAAAAGTTATAATTGTAAAAATATTGTGAAAATTACTACCATAATCTATATAGGGAATTATAATGAAAAAAGTAGTTAATATATGTGTAAAACGAAGAGAATTTTAATATTTAAATGATCTAATGAACTCATAACATCGAAAAAACTATTAATCTGTTCACTGTAATTAACTTTTTTTTAAGTAGAAATTCTGTAAGATAACAAAATGATAATCTCGTATGCTATATAGCAAAGAATATGTGATCATATATCTCCACAATCTATTCTGCGTATGAGTACTATTTAGAATCAACAAAATTTATGATTTACTATTAAATGTGTATAATTTTCATTCTACGAACTATCATATGCGCGTCATTTATCAGTATAAATAATAAAACCAATTGCAACATATTTTCGAATAATTGGCAAAAGAGTTTTAATGGATTGGTTTGATATAGATAAAATAAACATTTTCTGAATACCGCATTTAATTCCATCGAAAAGTCATTGTCCTCTAATTGTTCGTCCAGTATTGTACTTTTTTCACCTACTTTAGCTTCATTTAGTATCTTATCAATTTGTTTTTGGATTCAAAACTTATTGAAGTATTGTAACAAAAAATAATTTAGCACATTACTTAATAGCAAACATAAATAAATAATAAGCAGTATTTTACTTACTTCTTGATAAAAATATGCCCAATTGATAACAATATGATCCAATTATTTTAAAAATCTATATCGTAGTGGCCGCATCATTAAAAAATAATTGATAAATCGACAAATTATAGGACTTCAATGTTCGAATCATATTCCATGGAATGCACTAATTTTAAAATTATATATTACTCTTTGTCGTTTTCGATCTTTAACTATTTATACAATGAAATATATGATTCTCAGTAACATTCCTTAATGTTAATACATTTTGACACCTTAGACATATTACTTCATTCCGTACAATTTTTTTCTAACATAAAAAAACTCTATAAGTTATCGAAATTATAATTTTAAATTATTATTAATAAATTCATGCAAATGCGTATTGAAAATTCGTCAGTCTCTAGAACTATAACAGTTATCTGACTGACTGTGACTTGACATGTACTGATTAAAATTGTCTAAAGTGTGTATGTACTATCCATGGCGATCACAATATTACTAAACAGGATATACATTTAAAAGGAAAGTATGTACTTTATTCTTGTTTATTTTGATTTCTTCGATCATATTTGGTCTTCTTGATCTTGCATACACACACACACACACACACACACATATATATATATATATATATATATCTATATATATTATCGATATACTTTCATACAGATCCTTAGAGGATCTTTATGATCTATATTCATCACATGCTGTAGATTGTTATTCTATTAATCATAAAATAGGATATTCATTTGAACAATTGTATAATAATAATCTTTTTACAGAGAAGCATACATAAAAATTCGGAAACGCGAAATTTGAGACAGATTTGCTTATTTAAAGGTAATTTTTTAAATTTTAATTAACAAATTATAATAATTAAATGATATATTATGAAATATTTGTACATATTTGAACATATTTGTCAAAATTAATATTTGGGCGACAACGATATAATTGTATTTTAATTTACTTTAAGTAAATTAAGTTAGTGTTCATTTTAAAGAAAAATGTTAGATTTAAATTTCAATTTATATAAAAAGAATGAAAAAGCTATAAATGATACATAATAAAATATTCTCTGCTTTAAAAACACAAATTCTTTTTTCTAAAAATACAAATATTATATAAGAAAATAATTTGTGTTTTTAAAGCAGAGAATTTGTTTCATCGGAGTAGTGTCTAAAAATTATGTTTTATTGATAAATATTTTTTATTAATAACTTTTTAATGTGGATAATGAGTGACGACTAAAATTTCCTGAAGGTTACTCATAGTTATGATTTTAACAACGTATGTCAAGGTCAAAGGGATTGCTTTCCTCTTTTATTCAAATATACCAAATTTATAAATTTTAATATAATATAGTCTTATAAATTTTTTTGTAATTTAATACATTTTAATCTTCTCTATATCGATATAATAAAAAAAATATTTATTTATACATACATGTATATGATATACTTATATATAATAGATTTTTATTTGTATAATAATAATTTTTTATCGTTATATATCTGAAGATGGCATCTAAATAAAAGAAAAAAATTAAAAGAGTAAAAAAATATATGTAAAAGAAAACGTATTATATATATAAAGAATATATTAAACATCTCATAAGATTTATGTATTCTAATTTTATCAACGTAACCGGTCCTTACATTCCGGTCCTTCGATTAATTTACTTATCAATTTGTATGTAAATATGTTCTTCTCTTCCTGAAGTATAATTCTTTGATATGGTTTCGTTGCTGTTAAGCGGGGTGTATAACGCGTGATATAAGCTGCCAGCTGTCGAACAAGGACTTAATCTCGCCCACTCAATTCTGCCTCGCTCCTCTTGTTTTCGATGATACGAGCTTACATTGTCGCTGAGTTGGCACAACATGTGCCCAAGTCAAAGTGCTTGACTCGACAGAGTACATAGCATTAGTGTCGCGTCCTGGCCTCGTTTTCGCTGAGGCCAGCAACAATCTCGTTTTTCGTAGTTTTTCTTATGCAGATTATATTTCCGATTTTGTATATCACTTTATGTGACACACGTATATAGATACATGTAAGATAGTCTAAAAGTTAGTATCCTGCTTATAAATAAAAAAATAAGAAAAATAAAAGAAAACCATTTTATATTAATTAAAATAGAAATAAGGATGATAGATAATAGATGGATAATAGAAAAATTATAAAATAAAGAGAAAAAAAGAGATAAAAAACGAAATAGAAATAAACTTTAATAAAAAGATTAAAAATTTTTTAAATGCAAGTTTAAAAGATTATATTTTAAGACTATATAACAAAAAGAAAAAATACATTTCTTAGTTATTTTATTATTTTTCTTGTTTTCTATACTCTCATATAGTTTTTTAAATTTAATGGAATTATCTTTGCTTTCACTTATTTTTATTTTTTATTTTTTTAATGTAAATTGTGTGTGTAATGATATAAAAATATATTTGCTTCAAAATAAAAATTTTTTAATATTTTATGTATTAACAAATTTTACTATGTATTGTTACATGCATTTGCAACACTGTCACATCAATATTATTTCGTTCATTCAACATATGACATTCGATACAATTACTTATTTAATAATGGCATCACGTTTGATGCTATCCTCCACGAGGTAAGCTAATTTATTCAACAGTTGCATGTGCTACACCGAGAATTATACGTTTTTATGCAAATGTTTCAAGAAATTATTTCAGCTTTCTTTACTTGTACAGATTCTGTAATAACTTAAAATTAATCTATTACATATAAAATTATATATAATTATTGTCTATAATGAGAATAGCAAATCGATCGAATATTGTTATCATACATCATTATGTTAATAGAAATATAAATAAATTTACATATTAATTAATTAATAATTGATTATAGTTTGCGGTCCTTTAGTTCATGATTAACAGTATTTACAAATATTATAGATATAAATAAACTGTAGTAATAGTAGTAATATGGAGGAGTTGAGAATCATATCAATTCCTATATGTCTAAACCTAATCAAAGAATCTAGATCTAAAGAATTCCTCTGTGACTCCTGCTCTAAATATTATTTAAACAAACAATAAAATTATACTAGCCACAATTAAAACTTTTAGATTGCTACATGAATACTACGAGTGATGGGGGGGAGGGGGAGGGGGAAGTGGAGCGAATGACCTAGGAAATAGTGAGCTGCAGCGCGACGGAAAAAGAAATTTCTTTTGCTGCCAGCTCATTATTTTTGGGAAGTTCTCGATTTACCGCGTTTCGATTGGACACGGCTACTCACTGGACCGATGTCTAGGAATTTTCCACTGTTAAAACACTGTGAGTGGGTATTCAATTGATATCCACTCGCTATTTTCCACGCTATTTTCTCCAGTCCTTTCCCACTCGCCATCACTCGCAATATTGATGTAGCAACGTCTGCAATTAGAAACTCTGGTCACAACATTGTTCTTCGAGACAGCCATATTAGATACGTGACATCACGAGTTAATTTCTTAATCCTTTTTTATTCTTTCTAAAGTTCTTTTAATGTTGCATTAATTTGTGCTACGCGCTTTTATATATCTAATTATACTATTAATTTAAAATTTGGAAATTTTTTTAAATTAAACTTTAAATTACACAAGTTTCAATCTTAATATTTTTCTGCTTGCAGACTTCTAGCTAGCTATTTCCAAGTCAAACATATTGCATCTATATTCATACATAATCTTTGGTCGGTATTCATAGTTGATTCTTATATGCTGTCTTAAGTAATGTCTTAAGATGCTAATGCGGCTCTAGACCTCTAATTGATTCGTGATACCTCAGACTGAACTTAAGATGGTCTTGAATATAAGAACTGACTATGAATACCGGCTTTTGTCTTTGTCTTTACTTTCCTCTGTGTGGCTTTCCAACTCATTTAGAGGGTTATACTGGAGTAACACTGCCCCTTGAGAGAAGAACAAGTTAGGGCTTTAATTTGTAGATGGAGCGATGTTCTCCTTTAAAATGCGAAAATACCGCATATGCGGAGCACACAGGTAGAATCGAACCCGGATCTATGGAGTCGATCATCCAGAGCATGGAACTACACATCTTAATATTGTGTTATAATTTTGATTCTAAATATTAATTTATTATAAATAATATTAATTTATTATAAATAATATGTAGCACATAATTGATTGTTTAGTATAATAAGTAAAATAATTTAGTAACATCAGAAATATATATTTTATTTTTAAAATAATAATGCAAAAATTACACAAAATTAAGAGAAAAGTAACTGAAAAATAACGACTTGTTATCTTTGAAATAATTATAACGTGTTATTTTTTAGACTCGACTAACTTATAACGATAACTAATTATTTTTTAAGAAAAAAAAACAATAGTAAATAATTATTTTTACAAAGTAGTAATTTTTTCAATCTTGCAAATTAAATATATAAAAATAGAAGTTAAAATAATAAAATATTTTCTACATGATGTTTTGCAAAAATAATGCATTAATTGTGTAATTTGAAAAAAAATTGAAAGAAAAGTAATTATACAATTGTACAAATACATAACTTTTATTACATTGCGCATTATATTATAAAGTATGTTTGTTAGATCATTTTTTTCCTCAGAGAGATTGATGTTCAGATTAGAGATGTCTAAGCAAATTAAAAAATTATACATACAAAATAGCAGAGATTATTGAATACGTTAGAGTGATACATAATTCATGATATGCCACAGCATATAAATCTAGCGTATCATTTCCTTACTTCAGAAATGACATAATGACATAATAAAAAAATTAAGTTTTAGAAAAGGGGAACATTTTTAATTTAACAGAAAATTATTGACTCAAATTGAATTAATTATATTAAATTATATTAACATTACAAAATTTGTAATTTATTAATTTTTAACTTATTAATGTGTAAGTAAATCCTGTATTAATGATGATGCCTTCACGGCGTAGGATAATTTACCATTTAAAACTTTAGACAATAAAAAAGATATTTATATTACTATAAAAAGATATGTATATTTTTTGTTTTCCCAGTTTTGTTTCCCAGTAGTCTGTTAAATTATATTGTATTAAATATTTGCAATTTAATTTTTAACTTATTATTTTATTATTTCATTTTTCTTATTATAAGTACTATTTAATTTATTATAAGTACTTTATCAAGAAATTTTTTTTGAGTTCCAATATACATTGTGAGTGTCATAGAAAATCTATAATATAATTGAAACGCAATCTTTATTTGCCATATTGGTTCCATCATTTTCATCGGTGTAAGTTGCAAGATTTGTAATGTTAATATAATAAAAAAACATTTTATTAACAAGCAAGAATTGACAAAATAACATGGTCAATGATTAGTAAAAATTTGGATATAAGTACTCGATTTTTTTTGCTTATACTGCAAAGATAGGGCTTATAAAACGATTACTCAAACATTTTTTAATTCAATGAATAATCGTTCAAAAGACGTATATAATAACGTACTTTATTAAGGTATGCACAATTAAATAAACAAAATAAGAGTACGAACTTACCGTCTTATTACTGGGTGTCAAAATTACTATCGAAATATATAATTCCATTTTTTCTCATTTTTACTACTCACTGTTAACTACATTTTCGAATTATATAATTTATGATTATATTTGAAAAAACTACCTTTAGAAAACTACCTCTCTCTTTTCTAGAAATTTCGTCGCGATAACGACTCCATTTATCGGAAAAGAGTGCTAAAAATGTGCACAATTATCCTATTTTCTCCTATTATGATACAATATTATAATAGTATAATTATTTATTATTATAATAATGTGCAGTATGTTATAGAAATATATAGTAAAAGTATAATAGTATTTATGTTCAATTATAAAAACATTATGAAAATGTAATTTTTATGAATCGGTTTCCAATCACATTGTTTGAAAAGTTACTTCGAAAGTTATTTTTATATATATATTGCAATCCTCAATGTTTTAACTGTAATTTGGATATTTCTTTGTATTGTCTTCCCAAAAAGTCTCCCAAAAATTCTTCTAAACTTTTTGCTAAATTCTCCAAAACTATTCATATTTTCATCCGAGTATCATCCAGGTATCATTTTATCCTCGTTGAATACTCACTGAATATTAAACAAAGATAACATAATACTTAGGGAGTAGGTATTCGGGTGGGAATCTGAACGCGTTTCAAAAAATCCCTCGATTCAAAAACTTCATTTTTTTTCTTAGGGAATAATTCCCCCATTCAGCAACAATATTAATCGCTACTTTATTCAATGACACTCGCGTTGACATAATTGGTGCACAATAACTATGGTATTTAAAAAGTCTACGATAAACTTCTTTACTGTTTGCGCGTTTGCACTTGATTATTTTTTTTACATATATTTCAATATTTGACATTAAGAACAAAAATTAAAGGAAGAGATTATTACAGAAAATGTGAAATTATTGTGAGCGCAACACAATGATGATTCGTTTTCAATCGTCACTGCCATCGCTGCTGTTGCTACTACAGTACTACTACTATTACTACTACTACTTTGCTGTTGCTGCTGCTGCCACCACTGCCATCACCACTACCATCACCACCACCACCGCCGCCGTCATCGTGGTCGTCGTCGTCGTCGTCGCCGCCGCCGCCGCCGCCGCCGCTGCTGCCGAAAACGGGTTGGAAACAGATCTACTTCGTGCGCGCGCTTGATCTCTCACTCGTTCGCACTCACTCACTCGAAGAAGGCGCCCTCGCTATTAACACTATCAAAAACATCAGCTCCAGCGCCTCGAGCGAACGAACGAACGAGCGAGCGCCGCTGTGGCGTGCCGCATTTGTGAGACTCTTCCTTCTCTTCTCTAAGTTGGTTCTTGCGGGTTCGGTGTGTCGGTTTTCCCATTTCAATCTCGTTTTCGCGGGTCTGTCCTTGCAACGTTACTCTTACGTTTGCGTCCCGCTATCGTTGCGCTTCTGCCTGAAATCGCAATTAAGGAGAGGTCGGACTGTCGGAGTCCGGGTTTCGTGTCGACTAGCCAGTGGACGCGCTATTAGCACTGCGCAGGTTAAGCCGGCGCATTTCAAGGTAACCTAAAAAGTCGCAAAGCGGCGGCAGCGGCAACGGTGGTGACCGACTCAATCACGCCGCTCCAGCAAGCGACGCTTTCTTTGTATCTTTGTGTCTTTTGAGACGTGTTCGAATGTGTTCGTCTATAGATCGCGTTTGCGTTCGATTAAATAGTCGTAAAGCGTCGATGAGATCACTGATATACCAAGTAACGTTTCACCTCGTTTCGACGGACGCTATGGCTGAATTCAATATATTTCCACGCGAGTAACATTGTCGAATGTTTGTCTGAGGAATAGCATCCATTTCTACTTTATCTATAGTTTTCTTATGAAAAAATTGATATGAGTGTGATGAAACAATATAGTTTATTTCAAATTAATACATGCAAATGAATAATGCACTTGCGTGTGAAATATTTATCTGTGTGAGATATGAGTATTTATCTGTGAGATACACAAATAACATTTGCAATAAAATACAACAAATCTAATAAATTATAGAGGTGCATTATGCATCATGATTTTGCGATATATCAAGGGAGGTGTAATACAGGTATAGTTGATATTTTTTATTGAGTATCATATTATGTTTTACAAAAAGGCAGCTATTATTGATTAAAGTAAACAATTATTATTTGTATAAAAGGATAATGATTACTAATGTAATATAATAAAACTACTAATGTAATATAATTTTATAATGGTATTTCATTAATATACATATATAAATGTATATTGCTAAATAAAATATGAAAATTATAAATAATTATAAAACTATCATTTAAAAGTAAATGAAAGAAAGAGACATGATTGAAGAAAATGGTTGAAAACTGGGTTGATTTGATAGAAGGACTGTTCATAGTCGAACTAATATACATAATATGAAATAGATATATTTGAAGTTTGGCGAAAACCACCAAGTTTAGTGCTAGTCTCGTATAGCTATAGAGAATAAAACTAAAAAGGTCAATCGAAACAAATAAAATGTTATCATAATTTGATCTTAAAGTTATTTATGTATCTAGAAGTTATGTTTATGAGAGAATTATCAAATGTCAATTACAATTAATTTATAATTTTATAAATGTGATATGTTCTGACAAGAAAGGATATATCTTTTTTATATTTTTTTGGTTAATTAATGTTTTTTTTTATACATTTTAGGAGACGGTGCTTACTGAGTCGTGATGTATTGGAGATTCAACAGTTTTTGCCCGAAGATCAACCGAAAGTTAGTGTTGCAAAAGCAGTTAGTGTGACAAAGCGTAAAGAACAACGAGAGTGCTAAAACATTGTATTAGTTGGACTAGAAGAGACATCTCTATTGCGAGTGTCTTATCAAGATAGTTTTTGTCATCTACTATTGTTGGAGCAGAAGGGAGAGGGAAGTAATTTTTCTTTGTAGTGACACTGAGAGCGCACAGTGCAAACAATAAAAATAGGGGGGGCGGTCTGCTGACCGATGGACAAACGGAAGATGATGCCCAAACGCCCTCGTATGGAGAATTTGAGGGGTCCAATTGCCAACGGACCGATCCAAACGCGACCACTGGTTGCACTTCTTGATGGCCGTGATTGTTCTATTGAAATGCCCATCCTCAAAGACGTCGCAACTGTTGCCTTCTGCGATGCACAATCCACTTCAGAAATACACGAAAAGGTATTTAGAACATTGTAATAAAATAAAATCACTATTATAAGAAAGTATATTTAAAAATATTAGAGATTATATACATAATTATATAGGATGTTCTATAATTAATATTTCTGGGAGTGAAAGAGGATGAAAGTTTGATTAAAAGTTTCTTTTTCAATTTTGGCTCAGATCATTATTTATTGAATTATTCATGATTAAAGTTGATCAATCAAATTCCATCCAGCTGGAATATGCAGAAATACAGCATGCTATGGAACTCCTCGTTCTTACTGTATATTCTCCCGATTAAAATTTTATAATTTTCATATTAATTAATAAATAAACGACTAAATTAATAAATGGGTGGATAAATGAATAAATTATTTATTTATCCACGCATTTATTGATTTATTTATTAATATGAAAAATTATAATAAAATATAATTTTAATCGGGAGAATGTACAATAAGAGGAACTCTATAGCATGCTGCACTCCTGTATACTCCAGCTGGGCGGAATTTAATTGATTAACTTTAATAGTTAATAACTCGGTAAATAATAGTTTGAGCCAAAATTGACCAAAGGAATTTTTAATTCTAAATTTTATTCTCTTTCACTCTTAGAAATATTAATTATAAATATAAATATTAAAAGGTTGTGAGACATCTTGTATATAAATTTGAATACGGCAAAATATTTTACAGTATTAAAGAATATAACATTTTTTGGTATCATATTAATAGAATTACACAAGAAAAAATATTGAAGTATTTAAAATTAATAATTAATATTGAAATATTTCTATTAGAAAATATTAAAATTAAAATATCAGAGACAGAAAAACGTAGAGTGGTATAAATAATAAATCTTAAGTTAAATTCTTTAAAGAAATGATTGTTTACAACAAACTGGCATAAAATATTCTTATAGAACAATTTAAATTAAATAAAAAATGATTTATAAAATTTTTATATTTATCTTGATATTTCGTACTTCTAATTTTTACGTTGTATCTCTGTGGAATATATTTATACATATATTTGACACATGTAAGAGAAAACATTTGATGAACAATACTATCCAAATGTACTCTTTTTGTTGAAGTAAGTATATTTTTATACGTATAAAATATTTTAATATCACATTTTGAAATATTTTAATTTTTTTTAATCATTGTTAATTTAACGAGTAAAATATTCATATGTATAATTTTAAAATTAAGTAAAAAATTCAACAATATTGTTCCAACAATGATCTTATATTCTTTCATTTTGTCTTTTTTCATAGTACTTTTTTAAATAGTTATTTTTTGTTTTAATTAAAAAAAAATTATATATAAATATATACTTTTATATATACTTTTTAGGATTAATAATTAATATATTAATAATTTAATTTTTATATTAATTTGATTTCTAAATTATTTTCAATATTCTCTTAATTCTTAAACTTCTGAATTAATTTATGTTTTAAATTGAACTTTTTTATTTAATATTTTAAATTTATTAATTTTTGTTCATATCTGGTTATATTTGCTTGGTTATATCTAAAATATATATTTAACATATATTTTTATTTTATAACTTACTTAATGTTACATTTATTGTAAATATTTATTATTTTGTGTCTAATATTTTACGTATAATGTTTTTTCTGGAATTATATATATATTTTTTCTTATCTATATTTAATATTTTTTATTTAATATCTTATTTTCTGAAATTATTATATATAATTATTAAAACAAATAACGTGTTTAGAAATAAATATAATATAATGGTATTCGTAGGTATTAAATGAAGCAGTGGGTGCACTGATGTGGCATACGATAATTCTGACGAAGGAAGATTTGGAGAAGTTTAAGACGCTTCGAATCATTGTTCGAATTGGTTCCGGTGTAGACAACATCGATGTCAAAGCAGCTGGTGAACTTGGCATTGCAGTATGTAATGTGCCTGGCTATGGAGTCGAAGAAGTGGCTGATACTACCCTTTGCCTCATCTTAAATCTTTATCGGCGCACTTATTGGCTTGCCAATATGGTGCGCGAAGGCAAAAAATTCACAGGACCAGAACAGGTAAATCTTGTTTTCAAAAATATTATGTTATTATATGTATGTATATTAAAAATTAGAAAAGCTATTGTACATGGTATTCCATTTTAATTTATTACTTATTTTATCTTTGCAGAGTAAAGTTTAATCAAACATATGTTGGGACAAAAGTTGCTTGACCTTTTTAAGTTGATTTTACCATTATTCCCTATGAAACAAATAATGGTAAAATCAATTTAAGAAAATTAATTTTTTATGGGCATATGAAAATTATGAACATTTTTTTAAATTGACATGTATGATTTTCTTATATAATATTTCTTTATTATTCTGCATATAATAGTATTAAGATAGAGCTATCGAAAATCAATAATTTTTAAACAATAAGAATCTTAGGAGATCGTTATTAGTTGTGTTTTCAATAATTTATAAAATATTTTATATTTTCACATTTTGACATAAATGAAATATCTCATGAACTATTTTTTTAATAATTATACTTTAATAATTTTATTCACAAACTAATGAATCGAATAACGAATCAATTGGTAGAAAAAATATTAATATAAAGAATATACAGTTACTTTTAAAAGATGCAGTTGCATAAAAATTGCATGATTTTTAAAAACTATTTATTTTTTTTATACCAATTGATTTATCTCATTCTGTGCATCGAAATATTAGGATACATTTATCAAAAAAATTAATAATTTTAAATATTTTATTTCTAAATATGTCAAAATAAAGTATTTTGTTAACTTGATTTTTCAATATTTTTACCTTAATATTGTTATATGCAAAATAATTGGTGGAATTATATTATGTAAAAATTATACAATTTTATATTTAAAAAAATGGCTATGATTTTCACATGACCATGAAAATCGATTTTTCCAAAGTTAATTTTACCATTATTTATACCTTGTTGAATTAAATAACTTTTGTCTAAACATATTATTGATTTGATCTTGTAAAGATAAAATACTTCTGTCAAGCTAACAGACCAAACGAATAGATTCAAAAAAAGACCTATTAAACTATTTAGTGCTCATTTTATGTTAATTTGTTCTACAAAATATAATTTTGTGTCATATGCCACCATTTAGAAGAAACTCGTAGTCCTATTAATTTAATATGAAGCTAACAGGATTACAAGGGGAAAAAAAGAAAAAAATAATAGCAGATATTATTAGTATCGATTTTACTAATTTGGGATATATTTCCAAATGATCTCTCTCGTCTCATCTAAAATTTTACACATAAATTCGATGTGAGGAATAAAGTACTCGTGATCTCAACTTCGGAAAATGAAAAAAATTTTTTTATGTAAGGCACTTATATGGAGTGTCTTCATATAAGTAATTACCCCTTTTTATCTTGTAAAATAGCGAGTTCGATTGGACGTACTAATGCATATTAGTGCATATTAAAGCTGTTGTACACTGATTTAATCTGTATAAAAGTGAAATACAAATATTTTGAATTATAAAATATAGATTTCACTTAACAACACAAGAAAAATGTATTGAGGATTTCATGATTTAAATCAGTTTTATATTTATACTGAACACATTTTTAATTTGTGTACGATTTTAATGCGCATCTATTCGAATTTACTATAATAGAACTTCTAACTAAACTTTATTATAAACATAGTAATCACTTAGAAAAATCATCTATTTATATTAGAGAACGGAGAGATATGTACAGTTTTTGCACGATAAAGTAAATATTTCGATATAAGTTGTTGCATCCGTTCTAATAAGTACAATGACATATGATATGTGATATATCGATATATGATAAAAGAATATTTTACAATTATACAAGTTATTTTAGTTTAAAATTTTGCGCGCGACACTATCTCTTTAGTTTCGACTCTGTGATGTGACCGACTTCTAAATCTCACATGGACGAATGATGTGTAAAAACATGTTGTCATCTGATCAATGCAAGAGTCTGAAGTTAACCATACTATAAGGTGGAAACTGAAAAGGTAGTTGTAAAACTTTAAACTGAAAAAACTTTTATAATTTATAGAATAATTTTGTTATATGATATATTATTGTACTCATTAGAATTTTTATTATATATACGCTACAACTTTTATTATATCGAAACATTTATTTCATCAAAATTATATGTACTTGTCCAGTTTGTACTATTGTAAGCATAGTAATCACTTTAACATCAAGTGGTTACTGTGCTTACAATAGTTATAATTTACAAAATTCAATTTTTTCTAATCAAAATCAGTAATAAAAGGGAGACATTTTAAAATATCTAAAATATCTAAAAAATTTTAAATATCTAAAAAAGCAATTCATTAACAAAAAATTAATAAAAAGTTACTATTTATGTGATAGAAATAATATACTCCTTCGTTTTTGGCTACGTCCATGCTATTAAATATACTACTATCTTTATATCTCTATTGTTGGAAATACATTAATATTGTTTAAAATAGTTTTGTAATTTCTGTGTGATCTGAATTTTTCCGCGCATTTCGTTGGCGCGTGTATTTTAGGTGAGAGAAGCAGCGACTGGTTGTGCAAGGATACGGGGCGACACACTGGGTATTGTCGGCCTCGGTAGGATTGGTTCCGCAGTTGCGTTGCGTGCCAAAGCTTTTGGCTTCACCGTCATCTTTTATGATCCTTATCTGCCGGATGGTATCGAGAAATCATTAGGTCTCACCAGGGTTTATACATTACAGGTTTGCAGCTGTACTTGTATAAAGCAATACACTTGCTCAAAAGTATTTGTCTATCTTGATTTTTGTATGAATCTCTTTTATATAAATTCCATTCTAATTATACATTTTCTTACATATTGCTTCCTTCGAAAGTGACATAACTCAAAAAGTATAATTTTCGAATTATTAACATGAATGAATTAAATAAGCATTATTTTATTAGTCCTTAAAAGTGAATTAAATTCATTAAAAAATTGTTAAAATCACAATTCAAAAAGAGTTCATTTTTTATAAGAATTGTAGAACACAAAAATGATAAAAAATGACATTTGATCATGAAAATATCATTGAAAATATTTCTTTTTTTTTCCGATATTATTTGTTTGCGAAGAATGTTATTGAGATTTCGGTGGTCTAACGATGATGTTCGCACGGAATGCAAAAAATCTGAATTTGACCCCGTCCGAGATAATATTTTTCCCAATTAAATTATTTACAGATTTTATATTAAGATTTTTTTGAGATGTCTATGAGCATCGAAATTATTAAATTGTGAAATTGTGAAATTATTAAATTGTATTATGACTTTACAATTTGGGATGTGTTAGACTGCTAAATAATAAGTGCATAGTTAGCTTGAACTGAAAATTGTATAAATTCACAAAAGAAATATGATTAGACACGAAGAACCATCTTGATGAATAGCTTTTTCAATTATGCGTGATTACTTGATTGATTAATAATTTCTTGTCAAGTTAAAAAATAGGTTTTCTTTTCTGGGAAGCTCATTTTTTGAATTGTGTCATTTTTTAAATAAAGGAACAATATATATAAAGTAAAATTTTGAGCAAAATTAAACATTATTATTATTAAGCCTAACTAATCTTTCCTAATTTACAAAATTAGGAAAAAGGAATTATTGAAATTAAAAAAGAAGAATTATTAAAATTAGAAAAGAAGAATTATTGAAATTTTTCTTTAATTAAGAAAAATATGATGAGCAAATATTTGTGAGTGAAGTGTAAATTAATTCTAGATATTGCTCTAGATATTTTATCCACTTGGAAATATAATATGAATCAAAATTTGTTAAAGGTTTAAGAGATTGTATAAATTCTGCTTATTATTTATTTTATGTATATAAATTTCATATATTATAGAATATCAATATAATTATTGCATCCATTTAGAAATATAAATTAAATAATGTTGTGAATATGATATGACAAGATATAAATTTCTTATTTCTGAATAAAACATAAATTCTTTAAATATTTGAACAATGATTTGTAACAATTGATTTGGATATTATTCAGAAACTGATTTAGATATATAATATGCAAACATGAAACATTTTTTATGTATTTTATATTAAATTATGAACTTTTCGTTATGATGTACATCGTATTTGTCAAGCTGTTGTGTCTAATATTTTAGGAATTAATTTTTGAGGTCACTTATAAAGAAAAATTTACATGAACATATAATAATCTTGAAGGACTTGTTTCAGAGAGATACAAGATGTAAAAAATTATATGAAATTATCGTTTTTTCTTAAATAGCTTTTAATTGAAAAAAAATGTATACTAATAATTAAAAAAAATCTCTAGTAGAATATATTGTAATAAAATGAAAAATGTGTAAAAACAATTTGATTTAACGTAGTACAAGTAGTACAAGTTTGGGATGGTTAATATATTATTTAAATTCTGTTTCTGTGATATATTATAAAACGACAACTATATGTAGATAAAAAAGAAAAGTAATACCTATTTATGAGTTGAGTTTGAAGTAGAATGTTTTTTGTTTAAACGACATTAAAAAACAATTTTATAGAATTAAATTTTTAATTTTTATTCTATATATATATATCTCTGAAATAAGATTTTCGAGGTCATACCTTTATATGAGCTTTTCTTCAGAAAAAAATTATCTCTAGTTTAAAAATAACGAATTATTCTTACGAAATACTCTGTATGTACAATATTATAAAGTACAATATTTTATAAAAATTTTTGAATTGTATATAAATTATATTTAAATTTCTTAATAACTTTTAATTTATTTTTTAATTGATATTATTTTTTATTATGTTCCAGGATTTGCTGTTCCAATCAGATTGTGTATCTTTGCACTGTACTTTGAATGAACACAATCATCATTTAATAAATGAATATACTATTAAACAGGTATTAAAAATTATAAATATTTGTAAAAAATTTTATATACAGTATAGAGATGTTATTTAATTGTATTAATTTAATTATTTTACAAAAAATTAATTTTGATTATACATAAGTCTTTCTTATGTTGATTATTTAAATGATTTTTTAAATGATTATTTTTTTATTTATTCTTATTTTATTATTTATATTGAAATATTTATAAAATAGATATATTTATAAAAAAAATGTTATATTTCAATTCCTTTATACTATGAATTTTGTGAAACTATCATGTGTATATATATATATATATATATATATACACACGTATATTTACATATTATATATATGTATATTCACAAATAAAATAAAAAATTTTTTTTATTTAAATTATATAATAAAAAGATGAATATATAATTATATAATTATAATTTTTTAATTGCAATAATACATAACATAATTATAATTATCAATGTAATGTGTAATTATAAAAAATTGTATTGTCTTTGTTTTAGATGAGACCAGGAGCATTTTTAGTCAATACAGCACGAGGTGGTTTGGTGGATGACGACGCGCTGGCCGCGGCGCTCAAACAGGGTAGAATTCGCGCGGCAGCGCTAGACGTCCATGAAAATGAGCCATACAACGTCTTTCAGGGTCAGTCTGCGAATCAGTGTGAGTCTTATCTGTCTCCGCGCCTAACCCTGTCTCGACTGATTATCTTTAACCTTCCTAAATTCCTTCCATAATAAAACGAAAAAAACGACGTACACTGATGGAAATTTAGACATTCACATAAATTTTATCGATAGGTCTTATAATATGAAATACAATTATAAAATAATTGTATTACATATTTTTTATATATTTTAGTACATACTTACAAATTGCAAAAGCTTTATAAATAATTGTTAATTTTATATTTCAAGATGTATTATTTTTATTTTGCAGAACATTAATAGTATAATCGATAAATTTCACAACTCAGAGAATACAACAGTAGGCTTATGATATAGTATATCTTGCATTCTTGCCAGTCCCAATATGTTCCCTGAACGAATTTTTTAAATTTATCAGTTATACAATATAAAATTTTTATAAAATACATTTTGCCATATAAAATTAAAAATAATTTTTACAATTGGTGTTAGTATGTACAGGTATACTCTAAATATATAAAAGAATAATATCGTTGTTTTATGTCTTAATTTTTTACATGATCACTCGATAAAATAAAAATTTATGCGAGTGTCTAAACTTTCATAAGCAGCAGTGCAAATCTTTTTAAATAGAGAAACAACGAAGATGTATATTTTACGGTGAAAATAATTTTATAACATTTCTATATTATTATATGTAGAGTGCGTCATACAATTGGAATATTTTCTAGTACTTACTCCATTAAAGAAAGAAAGAAAGTACAGACAAAAATTAAATGGTATAATAATAATGTTTTTCCATTAACTTATATTTTTTTGTAAGTTAAATTTACTGGACTGAAAAATGTGATTACATTTTTTTCTGTAATCCTACATTTTTTTGCATAGAATCATACATTTTCTTAAATAGATTCTTCTGATTCTATATATAAAAATATTAGAATAAGATGCTCGAAAATGAAATATTCATATCAATTCATTTTCACTGTGTCATATATATTTTCTGAAGAATCATTCTGCATTATTAATTCAGATATATATCTCTGATTTTCTTGATCGTCGATGTATATTGCATAGGTCCATTGAAAGATGCACCCAATCTTTTGTGCACTCCACATGCCGCCTTCTACAGCGACGCGAGTTGTACCGAATTACGTGAGATGGCAGCGAGTGAGATACGACGGGCGATCGTCGGACGCATACCCGACTGCTTACGCAACTGCGTGAATAAGGAATATTTTCTTTCCTCGACCGGGTAAGCGCCCTCTCTCAGCCAGACTTTGCCTGTCTCCCTCTGTCTCTCGATTTAAGAATAATAAAGTCTCTTACAATTTGTTGAATGAAAAGAAAAGTGTAGACAGATATTTTTATATACATACATATATACATACATACATACATACATACATACATACATACATACATACATACGTGTATGTATATATACATATATACATATTATATGTATTATATATATATATATGTTATATATATATATATATATATATATATTATTTATATATAAATATACATACACAGTTACATATGGACGCATATATTATATTTACATTCCTCTCTCTTCTTTTTTCTTTGATTGCATACCACCGGGGGAAAAGGGATACAGTGTCTGTCACGAAATTGATCAAATTCATGCAAAAAAATCTATAAATATATATCATATATTTTAGAAATGTTATTTGTACCTTTCTGAGATACTATAAGCTTGAATGTGCTAAAAATGTATCATTTATATTTTTTCTGATAACGCGAGCTATGAAAATTTGTTTTTATACATGTGCCTGCTCTCTTCTCCCTCCTTCTTATTATATTAAGGCTCCTGGCCCCTCGCTACAACGCTATGTTAAGTTATGATATTAGAAAAATGATATAAATTTCGTTCCTCGCACATTATACAACGTGTTACATAACATTACAAACTGAAGAAGCACGTTTCTGATGTAAATTGAAATAAAGAATAAACATGGGTCTAATTTGAAATGATTATCTATCTTGCTTGGCTATCACTGGATCTCACATCTTCAGATTTTTATCTGTAGAGCTATGAACAGTTTAATGTAGAAAGGAAAGAAAGTTAATATTCGAGTTGAATTAATACAGTGTATTAATAGGTTTATTGCGTCGCATGCTCCAATATGCTTCAACATGCTTCTAGCATAGCTACTTATTTCAACGTTGGAATGAATAGGAGCTATGGTAGGAGCATGTCGGAGCATATTGAGTGAGGCATGCGACGCGAACAAACCTAATGATACATGTGAAAAAATAAAAAATAATTTTAATATATTCTTTATGATGCGATTGCTCAATCCAATTTAGTCCATCATATTATATATCGTTCCTATATTTATAGGCGAATCAAAAAGTAAGATCAATATTCTTATTACATATGCAAGCAGAGTTACGGGCAGATTCATAAATGAGGAGCATGTGACCTTTAGTTACAAGACTAATATAGTCGAAAATCTTCTGAACTTACGTTAATTACATAGCATTTTTAAATATGTAAACATGTCCGCTTAATTGTTTGAATGCTTTGAACAACGAAATATGATTAGATTTTTATGAACTGAGAGTATACAATCCGTTCAAATTCATCATAGAATAATTGTGTAATATATTTATTTTACTTCGCGAAGACGAATGTATGAGTCAAAACATGTGTACAAATGGATAGAAAAATTTTTAACCGATAGAACAAATATGTTTGATGAATCTCCCTCGAATTACGTATCCATATCTCGTATACAGAATGTCAATCAATGATAGATCGCATCAATGTCCTCATTAAAGAAAATTACCAGGTTACTCTTTCTGAGCCGAAGAAAAAAGCATTAGCTGTGATTCTGCATTCTCATTCAAAGAAGCAGTGCATTCGTAGCTGCAAAAACTAAAATATTCTTCTCTGTAGGGATCGTAAAGCATGTAGATAGATACGTGATATCTGGAGACACGGTATTGTTTCGGCGCTAAGCATGGCGTGAGACACTGTGTTAATTGGCAGAAGAGTTATGTAGAAAAATAAAATAATATTAATTTGTTGATGTATTCCGAACTGGATTAGTTTAGTTTATTTTTTTCTGGATGTTGCCCCCCCCCTCCTCTTCAAAGAGAGATGAATCCATTGGCCGTTATAACCAGTAAGGATTTAGATTAGAAGCGTCAAAGCAGCAAGCAGCAAACCAATCAGCGAGGCAATATGGGCAGTGATGTAAAAAATATTTATATGCTTGGTTTGACGCTTCTAATTTGAATGTACCCTTAATAAAGTCAGTAACTTGCAACTGATAAGCTTGCTTTATTTTTTTTTTATAAATGTATAATATAAAAAATTAAATAGAAATAAAGTGATGATACTCGAGACAGTCTTTATAAGTTCTAGTTCAAATGAGAGTTATGATACAGAATTTTCTTATTGAAAATAAATGTTAAAAAAATATCGAAAGTAAATTCACATTTATTATATTTTTGTTATTTCTTTCTTTATTTTTACTAACAATACTTGTCTTGTCAGACAATAGTTGAACAATTTGTAAGTTAATGTAATGGGACACTTCGATTTAGTTACGAAGCTTTCAATATATAAAAAAGAAAACTAATCTAGTTCAAAATACATCTTGTATACCTCTTAGTTTAATATATAACATTGAAATTACTTTTTGATTCTCCCTCGTGTGTATATAAGAGGAAATCCCTATTATGAGATACCAAATTCATTTTGTACGTACTGGAAGTATGTAAATACTGGAAGGGGATAGAAAAAAAAATTAATAAGTCATTTTAAAGGGAATTTAATAAGCTTTAAAATACTTATGTAAAATTTAATTCAAATACTATTTTTTCTAAAAATTAAATTTTAAAATTAAAAAAAATGTAAAAAAGTGAATAAATCTTAAGTAAAAAAATCGTGCTCATAATATGATACCTTCGGCAAATTTAATAAGGCAAAAAAAATACGTCAGTATTGTAATTAAAAAACTTTATTTAATGTTTCTAAAATGCAAACAAACACAGCCAATATGTGCGTAAAATGAATCCTGGATATATTGTACCCAGGACTCGTCTTCAGTTGGAACTAAGCATCGCAGAAATAGGCATTCGATGTTCATTTCGGTTATCCTTTTTATGACGATACAATAATATTCATATTTCAGCAACGATTGTCACTCGGACATAGCAGCATAGGTTACTTCGTATTAGAAGTACCCTGAGTATTTCATATTATGAATTCTACGCCTTACGGTTTTACCGTAAGATAGATCAAATCTAACTTCTGTATTAAGTAATTCAACATATCCCTTTTGTATTTATTAATACGATCTTACTCTATCATTACATGAAGAATTTATTGTCAAATATTTACTTTTTATTAAATAATAAACAAAGTTTAAAGACTCATCTCAATAAAACTTGAAGACATTCAAATCTAAAGTCTTTTTTTTTACAACGACTAATAATGCATTTTCCATTAAACAGTTTTCAACCTAGAGTAATAAATTCATGGTGGAATCAACAGATAGAATTTATTAATTTAGCAGAAACATCGCTATCTTATATTAGACGCCTCTCTCATAATAGGAGGCTTTCCTCTACAGAATGTCATAAAAAGGTCGACTGGACTATCTTGGAAAGATGACATTTTCGGAAAAAATTTTCGAAAACGTTGTCAAATGAACGATGTTTTTGTTTAAAAATTATAGGATACCTATAATTAGACTCATGTTTATAGGACAATTTCTACTTCAAACTACTTTATTAGACTCATGTTTATAGGACAATTTCTATTTCAAACTACTTTATTAGAAACATATTCTTTTAGTTTGTACAGTACATCATGTAACATCTTTTATATTAAAATAAATTAGTTTTTTTTTCTATTTTGCAATCAATAGAGATAACTATATATCTTTGATTAACTATCATAAAGTTCATTTTTACTGTAGATATGGGATATGTTTAGATATTCTTAGATTCATGATGCAGATAATTAAAAAAAAGTTTGTATGAATTTTTTTCATCTGTCAATTTATATTCCCTAATACAAATACAAAAAAAAACTAATTTACTTTGATTATTATGTTGATATATATACGTGTGCGCACGCGTATATATAACGTGTGTGCATGCACATGTTCACATGTGTGGTCAGTGAATGGATGTGCGTGAACGTATTTATGGATTAATGGATGAGTGTAAGTCTGAATATGTATTTAGATCCATAGATAAATATATCTATGTGTGTACATATCAACTGAATGAAGTGGAATGAATGTGGATTTGTGGAAGTGTGTATGTGTGTGTTTGTATGTGTTATACATTTTTGCATAGGAGAAAAGTTTATATAAGATCGCGTATACACCTAGCAATCGAACGAACGCGAATGTTCGGACATTTGTGTTTGTGTTTGTAACCAGTTTATTATTTTTTTATTGCACTGAATATTAAGCATTTAAGCAGATTCGATGTTCGTTGCATAGCAATTAAATTTGTTCGACTTTTATATAATAAAGAAAATTAAGTTTTGCGTTCACTGTTCGTTCAGTGTTCATTTGCTAGGTGTATACACTCTTTTTGTTGTCGCTTCTGATAGTCTATTCTAATCTTCCCAAATTTTAATAAAATTAATAGTACAAGTTTTATGGAAAAATATATAAGTTGGGTATATTATATATGTTACATATATGTAATACATATATGTAATATTAAATGTTATTATATATGTAATTACATATATGTAATATTACTCGTAAAATTAAATATTTTATATTGAGTTAAAAGCATTATAATAAGATTGACTGAAGAGAGCGAAAATTTTTCTATTTATCTAACATTTTACGAATTATTATTAAGCTGGGTATATATCTACGAACAAACATCAAAAGCGAACATTTGGATATTCACGTTCGTATTTGCAGGTCGTTCATTCTTTCTTTCTATAGTCGAACAAGTATCGAACACGAGAATTTGATCAGATTTGATATAATTCGGTATTCGCATGTAGTAATTTGAGATTGTGGGACATTTGAACGTAAAAAAAAGTAATTAGCTAATATTTAGAGACAATTCTTTTCTTAATTTATAGGTATTTTTTTAATACCTTACAACATATAATTTGATTAAGGATAGGGTTAAGTTGCTCTGGAAATAATTATTCGTTTAAGAAGCGAACAGCGGATGTTGCTTACATCCTTTGCACGTTCATATCGCGCACGAATGGTGCACGAATTGTTTTTGATGTATCGCATCATTCGCTTAGACGTATATATTTGTTGAATGATAACAATGAATATTTGAATTCGCTGTTTTTTCGTTATGTGTTTCGTTCATAAGTGTATACCCAGCTTTGTTTAGGCACGCACGCGTGTGCACGCACACACATATCATTTCTTTAAAAAATGGCATAACTTAAAAACATAGTCCTTGAGTTATTACTATGAATGACTTAAGTAACATGTCAAGTGAACCTAATTTTTTAACTTAATTTTTTGAAAATCTTCAACATCGTTATAATTTAAAAAGGGTGATTCAAAAAATATCTTCACAACTTAAAAAGAATGGATTTTTAAGAACTATAAAATGAAAATGACACTTGATCATGTTACAAACATATTTTTTTCGCGATATTGTTAGTCACAAATTTTCTGTCAAGTTGAAAAATAATCTTTCTTTTTTTCTGGAAAATTTAAATTTTTTGTTGTGTTATGTTTGAAGTAAGGAAATAATATATATATACAGGATAATGTTTCGTCATTAAGCTGACAATTTTTATTAGCGTGTTTGGATGGTTATTTTAAGCAAAAGAGTTCACATATATCATGGATCGATTCAACTTTATTCCTAAGAAATAAGAACTTTGTTAAACAAGGTCCATAATGAAAACTCCGATTTCTATGTAGTAATCACTTGATTTACTAATGAAACGTTGCAATTACAGTCACAACACTAAAAATGTCAGTAAAATGTCGTCTCATTCACAGTATATTACAACACCATAATGAACAATTTAAATCATCTATAAAAGGGAGAATATTCTAATAAGTGTGATATTCTACTAAATGGTAATGTATTGATTATGGTGAATCGGATGATTATTACATGGAAATCAAAGAACTTTCATTATGGAATCTTACATAAATAAAATACATATCTTATAAGAATGAAGCTGAATCTCTCGATTCATGCAGTACATGAACTGCTGTTTGAAATGATCATTTGAATACGCTGATAAAGTTTATTTTTTGACAAAATATTCTGTATATTTAAGTATACTGTTAATTTTGAAAAAGGAATGACATAAATTGACAATTAAAATTAAAATTGCTAATACGATTTTATTATTATTATTATAAAACTATGAAATTATAATCATGAAAAACTTGTAAACATAAAATTTTTATTAAAAGAAAGAAGGATATAAAATAAGTTTAAAAAAAGTTTTATTTATTCGAAAATCATATTCTCTATCTGATCAAAGTTTATATAAAATAACAAAAATTTAAAAAAAATGATAAAAGGAATTAAGAAAAATAATGCGAATGTTAATAAAGTAAGAAATTTTTCTATAGAATATAGAAAAAATTTGTTTTTTGTAATAAGAATTATATAAAAAATAATAAACAGAGAAATAAGCTTTCAAACGAGCTTTAGGAAGATAATTCAAAATGACGATAGTAATAAAAAGGAGCCAGGAGTCTTAAATAAAATTATAATGGAACATTCTTAAAATATCATTGGATCAATTTCGTGATGAGTAACACTGTATCTCTGGTAATTTTTGCAGAAACGGCTTTTCGAGCAGATGTTAACTTCTCTTCTCTTCCGAGTGAAAGTCTGAAAGCGATCGTGAAAGTCGAGCGTGACAAAATCTATCGATGCGTGTGTGTATAGAGTGTAAAGACTAAGCGCTTAGAGACGAGACTTACATAGAAAACGAACGAAAAAAAGAGAGACAAAGAAAAAGATAATTCCGTTCTTGGGAATCTTGATGACCTGTGTGTGTGTTCTCACGTTCCTGTTTTTCATTGGCGAGGAACGATTGCTACTCTACCTAGAGCACACCTAGAAACGCCACCTAGTAATGAAATCACACACAGAGTCACAGAAAAAGAAAATTGGAAGCTACTCTACACACTACAATAAAAGCTACTCTACTAAATAAGTATCGAAAAAAGTGGCGCGCGAAATTTTCGAGGTCTCGCCCATGATGTTGTTTTTCGCTTTCTCTTTTCTTCAGCAGTTACCCTGAGGGCATCAACGGCGGATACTATGCTGGGGCGCTGCCGGTACAACAGACGGCGCATTCGACGACTCCTCACGATACTGCGCCCCCACCCCCGGTTCCCGGTGCCGGCGGTGGGCACTCCGTCGTCGGCGGCGGTGGCGGTGGTGGCGGTGGCGGAGGTGGCGGCGGCGGGACCGGTGGTGGTGGGGGCGGGGGCGGCGGGATCGGCGGGCCCAACTCCTCATCCTCGTCCGCCGTAACGGTGGCG
>NW_012130111.1:1223137-1224648 GCF_000143395.1 Atta cephalotes | reverse complement strand
CTCNCGAGCGAGCCCGACCCCGGCCCGACGCCCGCCCGCCCCGACGCCCCCGTTCGACCTTGAATAATATAACAGTCCTCTGATAACGCGAATGAACCATTTAGGCCCCTTTCCAAACCACTCCAACCCTCCAGTTATATACTTGAACTGCTACGCGACTACCACATCAGCACTACATCACTCCTAATTTTTTCTTCCCTATATATATAATTTGATTGAATCATTTTATGAATCAACTGGAAGTAGTTACTATTATTACTTCAGAAGATGGAAATATTAAGGATGATGATGGAAAAATGGCCGATATGATTGCCCCGTAAAATCTGTCCGCTCCGCTGCTTCCGAGAAATTTTAGAAAGAGTTTGTGCTTGAGAGAGAATGGAAAAGATAGGTATATAAAGGGGGAAAGAGTAAGTGTGAATGGAAGAAGTACCGAATTCGATTGAATACACATTAGTTAATACGTGCTCTGATGTATACTAAAAGCTTATACACAAAATATCTAAAGACATACATGTACACAAACTTACATAAGGTTTAAATATAGACGATGTAAATTTATGCATAAATTTTTACACAATTTGGTATAAAAGCATAATTACTGAGATATTATATGCAATGAATAATTTAGTGTGTTTGGACAAGAAAGATACTCTTAGCATAAGTTGTCGCATTGTTTAATTGAATAAATTATGATATCTTGAAGCAACTTAAGTAAAAGTCTTATTATATCGATATTTTATTAATCAATAATAATTACTCACATTTTTTAAAATAATTTCGATTATATCCATTATATTACAATTATATTGATTCTTTTAACTGCTAGATACAAGAAGTATTTTTTAATGACAAGTAAGATAGAAATGCTCTATATAATGATATATTTTCTTGATTTATTTTGATATTATCACAAAAATATAATAAAATGAAGTAACTTACATAAAAAATAATAAAAACTGCAATATGTTTACAAATATTGTATATATTTACAATAAATAATGATTATTATACTTGATGAAATATTGTATTGCATATTCATTTAATTTGCACACCGGCTCTCTTTGCTATGCGTATTATAATTTAGATAAAGTAATGTCATTAATTAAGGCAAAAGTTGGGACCTATTAAAAATGATATAAACTTAAATATTTCTGTATTTATTAATGCTATCTCAAACAATTTTTACTTATTTTGAAAAAACTTTTATTATTAAATATCTTAACTGTATACTTAAAAATTTATTGATTACGTTTAAAAATTTTGTTTATTGTAAATTTATTAATTCTGAAATAGATGAAGTTAAAATGTTAACATCCATTTAAAATTCTATGAAAAATATAGAAATACAGATTGCTCATATTATTCATCAAGGTTCTTATTTTTACTTAAATAAATTAGTGTGTAACAGGCTTTATTTTGCATCAGTATGCACAGGTGTATCCAATCAAATTGGCGAGAGAGAGAGAGAGAGAGAGAGAGAGAGAGAGAGAGAGAGAGAGGAGGAGGGA
>NW_012130111.1:1220670-1222742 GCF_000143395.1 Atta cephalotes | reverse complement strand
GAGAGAGAGAGGGAGAGGGGGGGATGAAAGTAAATGAGTAAGTGACGAGTAATGAGTAAGTGAGACTACATTCGGAAATATCACTCGAGTGATCCTATGTATTATTTTATTCTCATTGTTCATCCTATGTTAAACAAAGATAAAATGACATACATCGGACTATTCGGGTAGTATTTCCAAACGTATTCTAAGTGAGCGTGCATGTGAGAGAGAACATGTGTGCGTTTTGAAAAGTGTATAAGTGAATAAAAGTAATACAGTGCAAGTGAGAGAAAAATACCGCATGCTAAAGAGAAAAAGAGAAAAAGATAGAGATAGTGAGTAGAAAGAGAGAAGGAAATGAAAATTGCAGAGTACTTGTATTATATGTGCGTGATTTTGCGTTCGCATTTTTGCATTTGTAGAATCGCACGGGTAAGAGAGTGCATTTTGATGTAATATTTGTACCAAACCAAATACAGTTGGACAGAGTATAATGATGACAATATAATGAAGACAGTCGGTCTTTCTCGCGATCTTCCGATTCCACTAATTTTATATAATATTTGTTTGATTTATGCGCGCTCTCTTTTGCACTTTCTCTTTACAAGAAATATGTATAAATCTTATAATTAATCACTTACTTGGAAAAAATACATTATTAATTAAACAGAAAAAGTGTTAGGATTTAATAAAAATATATTGGATACAATAATAATGTAAATGTATTAGGTTGATTACAAGAGAATTGTTTTCTATATAGAGCTATTCAAACAATTCTAATTTTTCTTTTATATAATTCTTAATAAAATAATCTTATTCTGTGTGACTCTCTTATTAAACAATTCTATATGAAATTATGTGAATATATTAAAGTTCATTTCTTTTCTTTTTTGTTCCGGAATAATTTTCGTATATTCTTTTTTATTCCGAATAAAACAAATATTTAATCTGTAAATAAGAGATTAAATATTTTTTAGAAAAGAAAGAATTAAAAAAAAAATAGGAAAATTATTTCGGAACAAGAAAGAAAAGAGATGAATTTTGATGAATTTATAATATTGTAATATTGTAAAGTTAAAAAATAATGATGTTTGTATAAAATCACCGATGATATTATAGAGTCAATAGTGCTTGCATAATGAAAATTTGAAAGTATACTTACTGGTGTTTAGCAATTAATATTTAACTTTATATCATTATTAGTATATAATTTTCAAATATACTCCCATTGCCATTTAATTTCTCAAATTATTAATGAAAATATTTAATTGTTATATATTGATGATTTGTTAAATTATAGATAAGTATATAAAAAAGGTGCAAGTTTTTTTACTTTCATCAATATAATTAACACAATTTATGGAGTTATAATTTTGTAATTTTATAGAATATAGAGATCAATTACTACATATCTTCACACTTTCACAGATATATATATAAAAGAAAAAATCTATAGTTATAAAGAAAAAAAATATAGATTTATTAAGACTTTTCCTGTTTTTCCTTTTATATTTTTATGTCAAATAAGGAAAAAAAATAAATGAATCAAGTTTTTGGTCAGCCTAATGTTTATACAGAATATTTTATAAATGCACATTAATATTTTAGGAGATGAAATTATACTTAAAAAAAATGTCATATGAACATCATATGTCCTACATATATATTAATTTTTGAGTTACAGATGATTATAGAAAACGTTTGAAATGTCTGCATCATGTTTCAACACACGTTACTACATTGTATTGATGGATGTTATTTGTAAACATTAGATAAGATCAAGACGTGCTGAGATGTGTAGTAACGTCTTTTGAGGCGAATACTTTGAACAATTTCTTTAATCATTTATAACTTGAAAATTAAGATATAGTAAGACTTCATTTTTTACTTTAGTATGTGAAGTCATCCACTGAAATATTGACATATATATGAGAAATCCTATGTATATGTATATATATGTGTGTATATGTATATGTATATATATATATATATATATATATATATATATATATATATATATATATAGTAAGTTAGTATTATTATTATAGTATAGTAATAATTATTAATATATATATANATANATATATATA
>NW_012130111.1:1206593-1220543 GCF_000143395.1 Atta cephalotes | reverse complement strand
GGGCAAATATTTTAAAATATGTAATTTTATCTAAAAAACATTCCAAATAAAAGTTATACGATATAGAGAGGGATATCATGATTATATGTCTTCCTCTATACTATATTCTCTATACTAACTTCTATTTAAAATGTTTTTTGATAAAACTACAACTATTTTCGAAATATTTATCTGGATAAGATTGAAATGAATTATCACACACACATACACATACATACACGCATTTAAATATTTTGTTGGAAAAAATCTTGTAGTTTTTAAAAATCCATTTCAGAAAAAAAAATAGCTTTTCAAACTAGTGTTTGAATTTTGTCTTCATGATATTTTGTTTCTAAATTATATAAAATTGAAAATAAATATTTTTTTAATTTTTTAAATCTTATTATTTTTTGAAGTACTGTATCTGGATGAAATATCGTCGAACAAAATTAAATAAATAAGTTTTAAAATGAACATTCTAAGCTTTAAAATGCTTTTTGAAAAAACCTGGTACGATACTTTTTCGTAAATATTAAATGTTTATGTTATATAAAATTTTACAGTGTAAAAACTTTCTAAAATGATTTGTATAAAGTTTTTAAAAAATTTTGAAAAAATGTATACAAATTTATATTACAATAAACATCTTTTTTTGTCTTTTTTCTGTAAACTTTTTAATTTGGAAATTAAAAACATTTTAGAAAAAGGAAGCAATTTTACGCAATAAAATGTTATAGAATAAAAAATTTCATATCTTTATGAAAAATTATTATACCAATTTTTTTTTTTTCGAAAATTATGCTAAAGTTTAAGATCTCTTCTTTAAAATGCTCAAATTTTGTCTGATGATGTTTTATCTAGATATAACACCAAAAAATGATGCGGGCTTCGCCATTTTTATGGGTATTGCATCACTTTTACTCTTTGTATCTCTATGACGTGATCTGGCTATATCGATTTCCGCTTATTATTTCGAGAAAGGGAACCAAAAAAGAAGAAAACGAAAAAGGAACAAAAATAGAGATAAAATTCAAACATTGCTTTAGAAAGCTCTATTTTCTTTCTTTAAAATGCATTTTTAAAAACTTCTCTATGATTTTTTTTAACAATATTTAAGTTTTTATAAAAAATGAAAAAATTGCAAATGTTCTCGAATTAATAAACGTTAGTGTGTATATGCGTACGTGCGTGTATGCGTGCCGTGCGTGTATGCGTGCGTGAGTCGTGCGTGTGCGCTTACGAATTAAATATAAGTGTATATTTATATTTAATTTGAATTATTACTTCAATCAACTATAATAATAGATATAATTTAAAAAGGAAATAAAAAGGAATAAAAGAGAGATTAGTGCAAAAAGAGCGTGTGATTAAAATGAACAAATTAAAAAATCTAACTCATAAATTTGAAAGTTCTGATATATAAATGATAATCTTTATGATCATAATTCTAAAGGTAGGATTCCATAGTCCATGACTCGGCATGGTTCCTGCTCCATCTTGGCTCGCCGTACGTTCGTCACAGGATTAGTTCCGAAATTGATATAAAAAAAAGACTAAAATTATGGTCCCACGGCAATTTCATGGCGCACCGAGCTAGCTCGCCATATAATGAGCTATGGCTCAGCGAGTCTCTACCGTAGGAACAGGGTGGCTCATTAGGGGTGCTTTCCAACAAGAGACACACATGATACGATGTGATGCATCATTACATCCTTGTTCGCCAATGTTAAACAAGAATGAGATGACCACTGGGTTTACTGAGTCGCTTGTTGAAAGGCACCCTATTGTTCGCCATGGCTCGCGGCTCGTGACTTGTGGTACTCGTCCTTGGTTCACCATATCGGTAAGTTAACGTAAATCAAAGGGTTTGCCATGGCTCTTCTAAATCATAATAATCAACTACTGCGGGTCGCTACATCACCAAATTTCTTTATGCTTGCATATAAATATAAGAGCCTGTTTATTATTGCTAGTTGAGATATTTATTATGATTTTTTATCATTCAAGTCATAGTATAGAGTAGGATGATGAAAAAATTGTCGAGTTTTTATAATTAACGAAAAAATTTATGTGAAATGATTTTTTGCAAATGCACATTGACTACGTTTAGCAAAATTTGTTTTGTTACGGTTGAAAGTTTCTTTTGCGCTAATTGAATTATTACTCTTAGATCTTCTATAGTTCTGTATCGGCGAAGAAAACTTTCAATATTTGCAAAATAAGCATTCTGCTGAACGTGATCATTGGCGAATCTAATAGCGCAAGATGCTTTGTCAGCGTGTCTGTTCACAAAGACTTCTTTGGCTCGCCCTTAATTTTCAAAAACGATGTGTCATAAGCCGTGAGCGATAACAAATCATCCTGGTCCTACGGCACGTAGGGATTTTCTAAGCCATGGCGAGTCATTGCAAGCCATGCTGAGCCACGGGCTGTGGGACCCTATTTTAAGAATTATTAATAATTACTAATAATCATAACAATTTATAATTGAGTTATATAGGAAATTAAAAGATTTAGTGCGAATGTTAAGCAAATTAAGCAGTTCTTCCTCTTTGTAACATTGAAAGAAAGGAATTTATTCACCAATGTTGTAACAAAAACAAAGTATTGTACACGATACATTCATGTCTATTTGTAGACTTGATTATAGATGGTATATGTTAATTAATTTCATGAAAATATAGTACTTTCTTCCAATTTTTACTTCTAGGTATTAATGAGCAGTTCTCTTATTTCTATAATTAAAATCGGGTTTACGAAGAAACGTCGATTATATTAATTTCTTGAAATCGATTCTTTTAATGTTTGTGTTATCCTTGATTGTAAATCGCGATGCGTATTATAATAATATTCCTACTTTTATGTTTATTTTGAATAATTGTATCATATTGAATATTTTTCATTTCAATATATTTGCTTAATGAATAAAAGAAGTAAAGAAAAAAAAAGAATTTTTTACATTTTGATTATTTACCCTAATTTTGATATTAAAAAACATATTTGCGAAACATTTTTGATTTTCTTATAGAGTCATACATTAATTTGTCACACTGTATTTGGGTCTGCATTTATCGTTTGGGTCCGCATTTTCCCATTTCTGTTTTCAAAAAGTAATTATAACAATGAATAATTTTCTATGTAATATTAAATTATTTAATATTTTTAAGAAACGAACTTTTTAGTACAGATTGTAATTTTTTGAATCAAATTGCATTGAAACAGAAAAATATAGTTGTTTTATAAGATACATTTTAAAACGTGAAATCGCGAAAATGCATGAATACAGGAAGTGATCAAGGCATTACAACAATTCCTGTATTTGCGATAATAATAAGATAATAGTACATTAAGAAATGTATAGAAATTTATAGAAAAGGGAAACATTCGAGGCACTTGTTATTAAGCGGAAATGGGGCAAAAATTATAAAAGAATCATAAGAAAAATTTATATATGTTGTATTAATATTTATATTCGAGATAAATTCATAATAATGATACTGTTTTATTTTAAAAGACTGAGAAAAATGAATGAAAAGTCGTTTCTAGTAAATTTTACATTTTTTTCCGGTTTATTTAAACAATTGTTGATTAATGCCTGGATCTCTTAGAACAATGTAATGTTTTTATCGCAAGCGAAAATATTATGTTATAGTTAATTACCGATAATTGGCACGATTTTCTAATAATAGAAGATTTTTTCGAAACAAGTAATTTGTTTCCTGAACAAGTATGTAAGAATAACTGTCTTTTTTTTTAAATATGTGAGCTTGATTTGAAGCGTGATTGATAAGAAGTTGCGATATAAGTAAGAAAATGGAGAGAAAGAAAATGCTGAGGAGAGGGTGAGAAAGAAAGAGAGAAAGAGAGAGCATACGAAAATGAATTTTATTAATTAATAATTATAACACGATTGTGTATGAAGTAAAGCAATTGCGATATGTTATAAACACTTTAATATAATAGAGATGACACATTATTAAGAAAAGAAATGAGAATACCAATTTTCTCAAAAGATTCTGAAAATTATAATATGATAATAATAATTGAATATACAAAAATGGAGACAATCTATTTTACAAAGATATATGTTTCTATTCGGTTTTTCATTTTAATAATTTTTTAGTTCTATAACATTAATTTTATCCTAAGGTCACTATTATTGTAAATTTAAATTGCAATATTAAATCATTAATTCGTTAATTAATGAAGAATTTAAAAAAAGGGTTACTGAAGCATTGGGATTAAAAAATTGTCTTAATATATTATAAAATTTATAAGGAATATTACAGGCGATTTTTGTTTTCAATTTTCAGCGGCTGATATGTCAGGATAAAAGAGATAATCTTCGTTATTTAACCCATTAACGGCCCATTTTTTATGAAGATTATAATAAAAATGTTTTTTGATTAATATAATCATAGTAAAAAAGAAATGCAAATGTAAATTAAAAGAAATTTTGTTTCAAATAACGTACGTCATTTCAATTTAAATAACTTCTAAATAATTTTAATATTTATATTTGAAATATTAAAATATAAAAATGTATAAGTTATATATATATATATATATAAATTTTATTTAATTATTTGTTTATATATATATATATATATATATATAAAATAATTAAATTAAAATTTAAATTAATATTACATGATTATTAATTATTCAATGAATTTAATATTAATCTTTGAAATAAAAAAACTTTGATTTAATTAAGATTTTTGATATTTATATATAATTAATGTATCATAAATTGTTCTAGTTTAGAGAGAGAATGTAAAAAATTAAAAATTCTTTGTATCAGTCTCTAACAATTTTTTCTATTGAAATTTCTTTTATTAATTTATTATAATTTATTTAAAAAATTATATTCTTTATAATGTATCATGGCCTTTATTGGGTTAAAAGTACTCCGAATAAGAAGAAAGAAAAGACTAGACTGAGTTTGGTTATCGTGGAAGCCTCCAGGATGCAACGTGTACACTTCCGCGATCAAGCCTTTCTCCGAGCGAGAAAAACGCGAAAAAAATCATTCCAATTTCGACTTTAGATAAAAATCTAATGTAGTCTCGGAGATATACATACATATATATGCATTATGTACATATATATTTGTGTGTTGCGTGTGTGTATGCATGTATATGTGTGTGTGTGTGTGTGTCGTGTGTGTGTGTGTGTGTGTGTGTGTGTGTGCCGTGTGCGCATGTATGTGTGCGTACACACACGCGCGCGCGCGCACGCACACGCGCGCACACACACACACACACACACACACACACACACATATACGCACGTACGCACTCACACACACGACATAGAAATCCGAAAGAGAGGGAAATAACACGAGATGACATAGAAACAGAGGAGAATGAGAGAGAAAAAACAAGAGAAAAAAAAGAAGAAACAAAGCATCACACAAATACACTTTCATACATATACATATATAGAGCGTGAGAGATCATGCACTCATTTTTTAATAGAATACGTTACATACATAAACACAAGAAGTACATAAGATACGTCTACTGCACGACAAGATAGTCTTGAATTAAAAAGCTTGTTGCTTAGATGAAGGAAAAGAGAAATGTGCAGAACTAACTCGTCTTGATGCAGTCGTATCTACATAATGTAGAGAAACATTATACATATTTTTTTGCAAGAATATTACTTTTAAATATATATATGTGTGTGTGTGTGTGTGTTTGTGGGTGTGAGTGTGTGCGCGTGCGTGCCTGTGTGCGCGCGCGTGTATGTATGTGTATGCGTATGCGTGCGTGCGTGTGATCGTGTGTGTGTGTGTATGTGTGTGTGTATGTGTGTGTGTGTGTGTGTGGAGTGTGTGTACATGTGCGTGCGTGTGTGCGTGTGCGTGTGTGTATGTGTGCGTGCGTGTCTGTGTATATATGAGCGAGCGAGTGAGAAAGAGAGAAAGAAAGAATGAAGAACAAAAAAGCGAGAAAATAGAACTATTCTAATTGAGAAGAAGAAACTACGGAGAGACATGTTTTCATTTATACATATATAATTTTAATTGCGAAAAGATAATTTTGAATTGACACGCAAAAAGGATTATTCGAATATTTCTTTCCTTAAAAAAAAGAAAAGCGAAGAAGAAATCCTTGATATTATGAGACTACTAATAAGCGAGCGAACGAAAGAAATAATAAGATAGATTGCTTTTAATTGATAATAATTTTTTTAATTAATGAGTTTTTCTTATGCGAATATATGTATAGGTAGAAGATTATTCTGTAATATTCGTTTTTTTTTTCATTTTATTTCATTTTATTTTTCTTTTCTCGACGAGAGAAAATTGACAGCACCAAAATTACGCATTTTCATTCATTCATTACGATTATAAACAACTAAAGAGTGAAATATAAACAAAAGAGAAGCGAATTACAACAAAAAATAAGAAGAGTCATTCAATACACTCGATGACGATAGAATAATTAATTGAGAAGATGATGTCGAGATAAACGAGCAACATTATTATTATAATTAATAATAATTATAATAAATACAATATTTGTACAATAATGTTAACGCAGTTTTGCTTTGCGGTATGTTATATTAGATATGTCGCACATTCGAATTTCTTTATTTGTCCCAATTTGTATTCCCAACCTGATTGATATACGTACAAAACACAATATATAAAAGCACATTCAAATTTGTGATCAGAAGCGATTCTTTACTAATCATAAAAGAATATTACTGCTTGATTTGTGAGCTTGTTTGATGTTTCCATCAACTCGTATTTTGTAAAATTTATTATATTTATGACGCAACTGAAAAATAATCTTTATAAAAAGAAGAAAAAATTTATAACAGAGATGTGCCCTTTTTAAATATTTTTTATACAAGATGCGTTTTAAAGCTAAAGGCCGAACGATCATTAGAAAAAATCAGTTGAATAGAAATATTTTATTAATCGTAAGTTTTTTACGTAGTCATGATTTTTTTTCTAAACACTATTTGTGCTTTTCTATGTTTTTGCTTCGAGAAATTTGTTGTGAACTTCAGCCAATTCAGCCAATTCAATTATTTTTAACTTGCATTAGACTAAATTAAATCTTTTATTTCATTTATATATTTTTATTTATTAACATTAAGTCAGATATATTAATAGTTATGAAACTTAATTACTTTTTTCTGTATTATGTTATGCAATTTATAATATTTTACATATTTTAGACCGATTAGCCCTTACTTTTAAATCACACCTCGTAATGGATATAAAAGAAATAATAAAACTAAATAAAATTCCAAAATATATGCTGTAGGTAAAACATATCTTTGTTACAAATTGACAATATTAAAAATAGTAAATATATCATCAATGCATGATATTATTTAATATTTGACTTTTATACTTTTGTATAGTTATCCATTAGAGAATTTTATTGAGTATCGTTACTTAATGTTTTGAAGGTAATATAATTTTCTATGATTACAAAAACATATCCTTTCTCTTGGCATAATTTTGTAGTATAATTTGAATTATATTTTTGCTACAATTTAATTACAAAATAATTATAAAATTTTACATTGATTTCTGTTATAATAGGAATATATAATTTACTGTTTGTGAGATTACAAATTTTTTTCTATCATAGAGATTCTCTCTATCATGTGCAAGAAAATTACTCATATTTATTCGCAACAATTTTTTTATTTAGATTGTTTTTTAAATATGTTAAATTAATAAATTAAACCGATATCGACTAAATAATATATATTGGAGGTTGCTTTTGCGTTTTACTTTTCCGGCGAGTTTGTTCCTAATCGAATCACAGGTATTCGACAGCATCTGGACAATGAATGTGCAGCACTACTGTCGTCAATTATCGTCATCGCAGATTGTACTGGTGCAGAAGAATTGTGTCACGTCAGGGAACCGCCATGGACTCTCATGTGCCTATTGAGATTACCACTTTGACTGAATCTAAGCAGACACAGTTTACACTGATATGGTTTCTCACCGGAGTGTATGCGCAGGTGCTTGGTAAGTGTCGAGCTGTCGGAGAATGCTTTCTTGCAGAATCGACACCTAGAAGAATATCGAAATAAAAATTAATTCTAAATAAATTTAAGGGAGTTCTAAAGTGAAAATTAAGTTTCGACGAGATCATCTATTTTATCGATTGAATGCGATTTACATATATGATATTTACGAAACCTCATTATTACATATTATTACATATTACATCGATTATCGCATGTAAATACGCGTATATTTCTCAAATATACTTTTTGTATCGATTTAGGTATCTAAATCTAATTCTAAAAACTTATCATTATTTTTTCATATAATATACTCTGAAATTTCAAACTTTGTAAATTTGCAAAGTTTTTACATGAAGCAAATGTTTACGATTTGACAGCTTTAGATGTCATATATTGATAACTATAATAGTATCTTTTATAAGTACTTTATATTTCAAAATTATTTGTCAACATATGAACTGCATTTCAGCAAAATAAAGTGCTCAGTAAACAATCAGTAATTATTTCTTTTGATTGAAATATATCTCTGATAACTCTTATATCATTTGTAAATATGTATATTAAGAATTAATCTGGAGAATCTCTGTAGCTGTAGATGAGCACGTTTTAATATTGATCCCATAATTTTAGGTAGATAATTTTAGGTAGATTTTTGAGAGAAAAGAACTGTAATTAATTAATTATTTTACAAAATAATTTTCGAGATCCTGTGTGTATACATATAGAGGAGAAAGTGGTGTGATATGGTGTGGTGTGGCATGGCGTGGCACAGTGTGGTGTGTGTATATTATGGCTCCCTATTTACATTTTATACAATAATTTGATTAATAATCAGTTGTTTGAAACTTAATTATTATATTTGTCAAAAATGTTGTTAAATTGATTTTACACTAGTTACAAAATATTTATTATTTAGAATTTAGAAATGCTATTTAACTTTGCATAACTCAAAATGTTATACGGTCAAATAAAATATTATATTATAAGTAACAAACAACATTCAAATAAGCATATTTATGAAATAAGATACATGAATATTTTTGTTTAAAATGATCTTTCAGAGTATTTTTCCTATTAACAATCATTGTTCATGCACGTAATCCAGCGGATGGTACACTGCCGTTTTGTTCATATAGAGCAGAGAGCTATAAAATTTTTGTATTAAAAAAATATCTACGTCAGGGAGGCAACTCTATGAGTTGAAAAATAAGTAAAGTTTTAATTTTTTTTCGATTTTAATATGAAGTCCACTGCACTATCTCTCAATTTTGCATTTACTTTAATCCTATAAAAGGATTTTGATTTTGTTGAGTCAATTCGGAGATTTTTTTATAAAACTCTATCGATAATTTGATCATTCCAGCATCCCTTTAGGGGGGGGGGGGGTCATTGATTTATATAAAAAATAATCATGGACATGATTTCCCATTAATGAATTAAATTAAATTTTCATAGATTTTTTTAATGATTTGTGAAATTATGCAAGATGGTGACTAACAGTTAGGATAATATAATTATTAATTATTACGTAAGGTTAAATGTAAATTGCTTTATTAATAAAAAAGTTCATCATGTTTAAATTCATTTTGTTCCCCAAACATACTACTAATAATAAAAAATAGTCTATAGATCAATTCTTCAAGCTTGAATAATAAAAAATGCAATATACTATTTATTTTTGTTTTTTAATCATTAATAATTCATCTAATTGTTTAAATGAGATATTTCAAATGCAGAAAAATAAAACATAGGTACATATTAAAAGAAAGGAAAATCCTTTGAGCTGATTTTTGTGGAAAATACGCTTTAAAAATCAATATTGATAGTGTAATGTAAGGAAATGTTTAACCATCGGCATCGACGGTTAAATATTTCTTAAAGAATTCCTGTTGTTTGATCGAGCTAAAATTTAACAGGAATTATTTTTTTGTGGATTCGAATCATTCTGTGAAGTACCGCGCGTTAAGAATTAATAAAAAATTTGTCTTCAAAAGTAAATATGAGGGACCCTAATAATTGTAATATATATAATTGGCATTACACAGAATACACATACAAACAATTATTGATTAATTGCATTATTAATTTAACTGAAGTTTTTGCCATTTGTCAATTAACATTTATAAACAAATAATTTAAGTAAATACTTTTATTCAGATGATATTCAAGGATTTATATCGATTATATATATTTTCTTTTAGTTGACTCTGAAGAAAAAATTCAAATACAAACCTGTAAGGTCGTTCACCCGAGTGCGTCCTCATATGCGTGGTTACTGAGCTGCTTTGTGAAAATCTCCTATCACATACTGGACATCGAAAAGGTTTTTCGCCAGAATGCGTTCTCGCGTGCGCGGTTAGGTTCGCCGCTTGACTAAATGCCTTCGAGCACGCGTGACACCTTTTTAAAAAACATCAAATATTGTTATTAATTAACAAAATTAATATTACAATATAAATAATAGCAGTTCTTTTCGTATAACTTACAACAAATTAATAAATAGTAAAATCCAGGTCAATACATTAAATGAGTTTAGGTAAATAATATTTATTAATCATAAATTATAATTTTATTACAATTTAAATTAAATTTTTTCATAAAAAATAAAAATAAATAATTAATTTCTTTAAAATCTTAATGCAAATTTTTAACAAAATTTTAACATTAAAATTCAATAGAAAATCTGATTTAAAATTAAAACGGAAAAGAAAGTGAACTTTGCCGTTCATCAAGGTAAGATGTGCACTGATATGGAGATGCATTTCTCGCCCTGAGAAAGAGAAAGAAATGAAGCGAATGACAAGATTCATGAAAAACATTGGCATTAGCAATGGATCAGGATACAGCGATAACCCAACAAATCTTTTAGCAAAGTATTATAAAAATTGTTATCTCATCTGATAGACAAAAGTCTATCAGATGAGATAACAATTTTTATTCTAGTCTTCTAGTATTTATGTTTTTGTATTTATGTTTTTGAAGTTTTATTTTTATTTAAAAAATATTGTCTAAAATGGAGTCGGAATCAGCGATCTTTCTGTAGTATTTAATGTCATTATTCACTTTTGTAATTATTCTTCTTCTGACTCTTTGTTTATTTTAAATAAAGATTATAACTGAAGGATTTGATACTTATTATGTAGATAAGATAGATTAAAAGTTACAGAATTTATTTCGAGAAGTGAAACATTTTAAAGTATTATTTAACAGGTTAATTTATGTGTTATTTTGTTATGTGTTATTTTGTTATTTTTTTAGTTGTTTATTTCAAGATATTTATTAAATTTTTCATTATTTGTATTTTTTTTCATTTTTTTAAAATCATTTTTATTGTATAATATTTTATAATTATAATAATTAGTTTATAGATATTATTAATAGTTTATAGATATTATAGATTTATAAAATAGATAGTTTTTTTAGTATTTTTTTGTTTTAGTATAATTTTTTGTATATTAAGAAAAATACTGAAATTATGAATAATGAATGGTAATAGTAAAAATAATAAAATTTAATAGTAATTGTACAATTACTGTTAAAATATAAATTTTCATTCGATACTTGTATGATCGCAAACGTATTGTATGTTTTGATCCATACAAGAGGATTATAATATTCAATCTCCTTTTTTAGATACATATCCAGAAATTATTTTGTATAAACTGTAAGAAACAAGATATGTTTTTAAATAAAAATAAATTTAATACTTTGATTATTTTCATGTGCATCTTTTTCAGACCTGATTTTATTAGAACCATCTAAACAAATTTTAATTTAATTCATGGGCATTTTAATAAATATTAATTTTTTTTAATTTTAACTATTTTTCCAACATAGACATCATTTTACAATCAGATTTCAGTTGATGTTGATAGAATTAAATAATTTCAATGGATAATATTTTGAAATTTGATGTACATTATAATTCGCAGAGTTTGAAAGGGTTAAACTAGATATGTCAAAATAGAAAGAAAATATATAATATTCTTTAGTACAACTCTATTATTATATTCTCACTAAAATAGTTATTTTAAAAAAGAAAGATAAAATAAAACAGAGCAAGATAAAATGGGATAAAATAAATTTTATCTCTTTGATCTTTCTCTTCTTTCTTTTAAATTTAGTAAATTCTCTGTTTTTCTCATTGATGACGTACGGAGGTACCGACCTGAATGGCTTCTCTCCAGAATGAGTGCGCAGGTGAGTTTTGAGAGTACTAGGTCTGGCATATGATTTGCCGCAAATTCTGCACAGGTTGGGTCTGCCATTATCTTCGAGGGTAATGCCGCCCGCGGCTGGACCTGTGGTATTTACACAAATTGTGTGTTCACTCCCGAGTTGTACTCGGCCACCACTGTGATGTGACTGGGGGTGGGAATGGGGATGACCGATCAGACCGCTATTGGCCGGCGCGCCTTGATTCACCCTCGCCGTCGTTTGCGCTGCCACCTCCACCGGATTGCTGTACTGAGGGGCGGGACTTAGAAGAGGTTCCACGCCCCACGCTGACGAATAACTTTGTTCGTAGCTACAAAACATACATACAGAAATACAGATGCAGATATCATACATACGTATAATTTGTTCACGTATAGATCTTACAACTAGAAATCTACAGATAATGCATGTAATGTCCAACTACAATTAACAATATAGCTACAATCAAATTAGTTTTATATGAATAAGAAAAAAAGGCCGTCAACAGTTAGCATGCTTAGGAGATTACATTAAATCAAATGCTATATTTTTGTTTAACTGTACATAATTCGAAATGTGTACAGCTAAATAAAATGTTAAGTAATGAAGAATACATTCAGTTGGAGCGTATATGTTCGTGTGATAATAGATATGCTCAAATTTAAAAAAGAATGAGGAAGTATAATTAAATGTTAAAATATACTTTGAAAATGTTTCGAAATTCTTAAAAGTAAACATGCGTTAGAATAAATGCCGGTTATTACATATTGGCATATATAGCGCCGTATATAGTGTAACGGTGGCATACTGAATAATTCCATAAATAATTCCATAAATAATTATCTATCTAATAGCGGAGACATTAAGAAAGATATTATATATATCTATAAAAGTCATAATATCATATTTTTCACTAATAATTAGAATAATTAGAATAAAATCAGTGATAATAAATATTAGTAAGTAATTTTCAAGTTGATCTTTTAAAAATATTAATTATATAAAAATGTTGAAAGACATTTTTTTAGAAAAAGGATGAAGAAAAAGGAAAGATGAAGAATTCTTACCCAGAATGCATATTCATGTTCATAGTCATGTTCATTGACACATTGACAGACATGGCGGCGGATGCAGAACCGTAGTGACCTGGACCTGGAACCGACGGGCCTAAATTCTGCACATAGTCTTGCGAGTAATGATGAGCTGCAGCGGAACCGGCGCCAGTAGTATAGTAGCCAGCTGTCGGACTTGCGGGATGTACTACCGCATGCTTCAGGGATAAAAGAACATCGGCAACGCCCTCGCCATTCGCGCCATTGTTCGTCCTTGGCACGCATTCACTACGTGAGCAACCCCAGCTGAAAGAAGTCTTGAATTTTACAGATTCTATCAAATTGTCGAATTTATAAATCAATAAAAACATAATCTAGAATAAACAAAATTAAATTATATGTTAGATGATTGTGTTCGGCATAGTTTAAAATACTGGAAAATGTATTGAAAAATTCATAGAATATTATTGGGCACTAATTGTAAGCTCTAGTCTAAACCACATATTTGGTGCTTCTTTATTTAATTGATTTAAATTGTGCATGCGCGCGTGTGTGTGTGTGTGTGTGTGTGTGTGTGTGTGTGTGTGTGTGTGTGTGTGTGTGTGTGTGTGTGTCGTTACTTAACTTTACGTACTACCGTACCGTTACGTTACGAGTAGGTACGACGTAACGTAACGTACGGTAACGTAGGTAAACTAACGTAAAACTTCTT